>NW_020942182.1:0-2434 GCF_900497805.2 Vombatus ursinus
CACTCTCTCACAGAGTCATTAGCTTCCACTTTCTCAATTCTAATTTTTAACAAATTGTTTTCTTCTATTAGATTTTGTACCTTCTCCATTTGGCCAATTCTGCTTTTTAAGGAGTTGTTTCTTCAGTGTACTCTTTTTTTTTTCCAGTTGGGCAATTGTATTTTTTAAGGATTTGTTTTCTTCAGTTAATTTTCATCCTTCCTTTCTCAAGCTACTGACTCTCTCTTGCATATCTCTCATTTCTTTTCCCAATTTTTCTTCTACTAGTGTTGTTTGACTATTAAAATCCTTTTTGATTTCTCCCAAGAAGGTTTTTTGGGCTTCAGACCAGTTTATATTCCCTTTTGAGGTTCCAGAATGTGGGTTTGTTGATAATGTTGTCCTCTTAAGAATTTCTGCCTTGATCTTCACTGTTCCCATAATAAGAATCTATAGTACACTTCTGTTTGCTCATGGTGTTTGCTTATTTCCTAGCCTTTAAAAAGATTGAAGTGTTCTACTATGGATCAAAGGGCACTGACCCAAACTTCTTGTGTTGGGAGCCCAGGGCCTGGTCACTGGCTTTGTGTGCTGGGGCCTCAGATGCTGGCACTTGGAGGCTGTAGGGTTCTGGCAATTTACCTGGTTTTAGGCTGGAATCAGCAACACTGGAACTCTAGGGGTAGGATTGGGTAGTCTTGCCCCTGGAGGGTGCCTGCTCACCTAGGCCTTTCCTTCCTTTTGCTTTCTTAGGCTCCTTTCAGATGTATATTTTGCTGCTGTGGGATGTTTCTCAGCCTGGGGGGGGTACCTTTGGAGCATTTCCCAGAGTTTTGCTGAGGCCCTGGGAGACTTGACTGCTGTAGAACACTGAGGAACATAGTGGTTTTTTTGAGCTGGTTTCCACTGGTTCCCCTGTCTTTACTGAGGCACTCTGGGGTTCTGGTGTTGGTATTTGCCTGCTCCACCACTTGGGGTTCAGGATCTCCCTGTAGTATGCTGAGGCGAGGCTTTTCACTAGCTTACTGTACTGCTCCCCTTCCCCCAGGGCAAGAGGGCCTTTCCCATTAATCCCTCAAGCTACCTGGCTTTTTGAGCTGATGCACCCTGTCTTTCTGATGGTTCAGCTATTCTAGGTTTTTTCCTGGGGTAATATTTTCTGGACTTTCAGAAGTTAATAAGGGATGGGGAGAACAACTTACTTCTTACTCCACCATCTTGGCTTCTGAAAGTGGAACTCTGTTCTATGGTCTCTTACTCTCATCCTGTTTGACATTTGTCATTTGATCTTAGAGTAAAATATATTTTCTTACATTAATATGAGTTCTCCCATTTTCCTTTTGTTATGACAAAAAGGGTTGCTATGAATATTCTCATATCTATGGTACTTTCATTTCTTTAATTGAGGTATATGTCCCTTAATGCCTTTCAACCTCAAAAGTTACACATAATCTATTGATTTTTCTTGAAAATTCTAAATTGATTTCCAAAAAGTTGGTTAGATTTGTAGCCCCACCAAAGGTGTATAAATATGTCTTCCTACTCCACCCCTAGCCATTCCAATATTGACTTTTTTCAACTTTTATCAACCTTAACTGATGTCATGTTCTGTCTAGAATTCATATGGTGGTATGTGTGACCCTGGGCAAATCATTCAACTCTCGGTACTCTAGGTGGCTTTTTAGCAGTATAAGTCATAGAGAAGTGGCTGATTAGCAGTGGGGAGGGAGAGCAACTTCCTTACACTGCTGTTCTGTTAACCATTGAAGTCACAGGTCCATCCCAGTCCCTATACTTGTCGTGAACAAGTCTGCCAATTTTTAGAGTGTAATATGATACTTGATATTATGTGTTAAATAATTATTTTCACATAGCTGTTAATTGGGAGCACAAAATGTAACATAGCCTCATAAATTACTAAGAATTAAATGTATCAGGAATACGATGTTCTTTTCTGGGTTCTTGTTCACCCTTCATTATGGAGTGATGTTTTGACTTATGCATGAATCAGATTTAAGTGAGACAAAGTTACACAAGGTCATGATCCTCACTCTCTCTTCCAGTCATAAAAGTCCAGGGGCAAGGCAAATGTCAATATGGATGACCTTGGTGTCTTCTTTGGTATTTGACCAAGCTCTAAGTGCTTCACAGTGCCTGCTTCAGCTGCCTTCATAACCATTAGAGCAAATCATTCTCATTCATATATCCCTCAAGGGGAAATATTTGCATATTCCTAACTCACCAAGGGTTTTAAGGCCTGTTGCTTATCCTCAACCTAGTTTGACCCATGTACCAAGAAGGTTTTAACAGGGTGTAGACACTGTGCATGCTACAACTTCTTGGAGCCACAGCTGAAAGTTGGGTGTCGGATAGACACCAAAGGTAGACGAGCAGCCCTGAAAAGGGCTCTGCAAACTCATACCAGTATTGCTAGTTCTCTCTTAACATCTCATGC
>NW_020942183.1:0-1707 GCF_900497805.2 Vombatus ursinus
AGTGCCTGCCATTGTGCCCAGAACATAGCTGGTGCTAAATAAATGCTATTGAATGGATGGATGGCTGGATGGCTGGATGGGTGAGTGTTAAGAATAGAACTGGCTCTAGACAGAAACCCCAAAACATATGTCCTCTGGAAGGCTACGAGAGAAAGAAGAAGGAATACCTTTGGACTTGGGTATTGTGAAACTAGAGGAAACAGAATTTATGAGCCAATGTGTAGAGAAGAAATCTTTGGAATCTGGTTCAAACCCAGAGCACCTTCCCAGGGGAGTCACCCACAAGTCCCCAGCTTGGCAGCCTCACCTGAGTTCAGTCACTTTACAACCAGAGTACAGCGAGCCAATGCTGCTGTTTTTGAACAAGTGATCAAGCTGGTAAAAAAAAAAAAAAGGTGAGTATGTCAGGGGGATGGTCAGGACATGAGGGCAAATAGGCAGGAGGGCTGGAGGCAGGCAGTCTCACCAGATGCTGCATGACGGTGTCGGTGATATTGAACTTGAATGAGTCCTTATCTTCCATATCAGCTGAATAGTGGAGGTTGGTAATGGTGAAATTCAGTGTGAAAAGCTTCAGGCTGGCTTTCATGGCTACAGAAAGGGAGGGAGAGAGACGCCCAAGTTTTTAACTTGTCTAGTGCCTCTAGTGTGTGGAGTAGAGCAGTAGCAAGCTGTCCTGGGTCAAGGACTGGGCTTAGAGTCAGGAAGACCTGGTTTTACCTCTGGCACTTACTAGCTATGTGACCATTGGCAGGTCACTTGACCCCTATGATCCTCAGGCAAATATCTAAAATTAATTTGTATATAAGATACAATATTCATCTCTGACATAATAATATGGATTATGGTGAATGCTGGAGTAAATACAAAGTTTAGATAAGATGTGGTCATAGAGCACATAATAGAGCTTATTATGCCCTCATAGAGCTTATAATAGTAATAGTATTAATATGATTATCACAGATAGCATTTCTAGTGTTTTAAGACACAGTGGATAGAACTTGGGAGTCTGGAAGACCTCAATGCCAATCTAGCCTCAAACATTTAACCAGCTGTATAACCCTAGGCAAGTCACTTCACCTATTTGCCTGTTATCTCATCTGTAAAATGGGGATAATTATAGTACCTACCTTCCAGAGTTGTCATGAGGATCAAGTGAGATTATGATTGTAAAGCCCTTAGCACAGTGTCTGGACATAGTAAGCACTAGATAAATGCTATACCATGCACAGATCACATGTGGAGTATTATGCTCAGTTCTGGTCCCTACATTGCAGGAAGACCATAAATAAGCCAGAAGGAATTGAGAGGAGGGCCCCCAGAATGATGAGGGGTCTTAATTCTACTCCATATTGGTTTAAAGAACTGGGGATATATAGCCTAGAGAAGAGAAGACGTGGGGAAGGGGCAAAGGATAGCTCTTTTTGTAGGTCCTTTTTCAAAGGACCAGAAGTAATGAGTGAAAGTGAATTTTAGGCTCAGTGTGTGGGAGCCCCTTCTTGCCAGTGAACGCGATCTCCAAGTGGAAGAAGCTGCCTGGGAAAGCAGTGGATTCTCACTCAAAATAGGCCTTCAAACCAGGGCTAGGTGACCACTTGATGAGTGTATCATGGTAGAGATTCTCTTTTCAAGACTAGGTGGAGCTAAATAATGATGGAAATAGCATTTATAGGGCACTTTGAAGTATATAAAGATCTTTACAAATAT
>NW_020942184.1:0-1079 GCF_900497805.2 Vombatus ursinus
TATCTTTGGCTGATGGCAAGGGTCTCCTTAAAAGGGGAAACAGAAAGGTAATCAGTGCCAATATGAATCTGGTTTAAGACAGCTATTTGGATTCTAAACACAGAAGAATTAGAAGTATTCATTAACAAAGATTTGAAACAAAACAGTAATTTACAAGTACTGTGACACTCCTAAAAGGTTGAGACTTAAAATCACGAAAACATAAAGCAGTTTGTGGGACATTCAAAAAATATCTCTAGATTCATGTCTTTTGACATGCCAAGCCAGGAGGTGGGATTACCCTACTGCCAGTGATGACTTTTTTTCCAGGAAATGCTAGAGTATTTGCCAAGCACCTTCTCTTGGATGGCTGGACAGCTCTGAATGAGGACCCACATCTCTAGAATTCACAAAGATGCCTCCAAGTTTGGAAATATCCATTTACAGTTGCTGTTCAGTACCTATGCTAAACAAAGAGACAAAACAGAAAAGGAAGCCCCAGATTATGTCTTACACATTAGCTTTAGGTAATATATTTTCATTCACCATGTTTCTGAGGACCAGTTCCAAGCCCTAAGCCTCCAAATAAAGACTTTAATATTTCTATCATTCTAGGCAGATAGAGATACTGAGGATCTTTTTTAAAGTAAGAGTCAATTGCTTTTCTTGTTCAGTAGCCAATAAAGAGATTATGTTATAATTGTAGAACTCCAAGCTCTTTCAGTGCTGAATTCCACATATCCCTGAAAGTTGTCATGGGAGTCCTGGCCAATGGTCTCTGAGATGCAGTCCTCATTATACTACCATTAAAATGTTCTTTCTTTAGACCTTTCAAAATTATATGTATATATATATGTATAGATATATATGTGTGTACATATATAGAGTGTGTGTGTGTGTGTACATATATATAGAGAGATATAGATATAGATATAGATATATAGATATATAGATACAGATATAGTTAGATACATATATAGATATAGCTGCCAATGCCATATTCTAGTTATGCGTCCTATCTCACCAAGTCTCCCTGATGCTTGCAAAGTCATGTTTAACATCTTGAGTTAAGATCTCCAGATTACCTTTTTATTAGCCTT
>NW_020942185.1:0-7768 GCF_900497805.2 Vombatus ursinus
CACCGGGGACCCCTCTCTCAGTTGTCCTACAGAATTTTAAACAGTTTCGGCGCATTGCCAAGGGATATGGGTTTCAGGTTACCAAAGAAAATTTGTCCACTTTTTGCCAACAAGAATGGCCTACATTTGGGGTTGGGTGGCCCCCGGAAGGGACATTTGACGTGACCATTACTGGGAGGGTCAGGAAGATTGCTTATGGGACCCCTGGCCATCCCGATCAGATCCCATATATAACTGCATGGATAGATTTTAAACCCCCATCAAAGCCACTCCGGGTTCAAGCTTTGTCCAAAGTTGGGGTGCACTCGGGGCCAACATCCGGTCAAAAAGTTCCCGGGACTACGCAAGTAGGAGCCAAGGTCTTACCCCCTTCCGATCCTGACCCCCTGGACCCGGCTGAGCCCCGACCCCCACCATATCCTGTTCAGGGGTCGAGCCACCCCTCGGCCCCGCCTCTGACAAGTCCTCCTCATACTCGAACAGGGACGCCTTACGGCTCCTCCGGGTCCGGGTTTTCCCCCGACTCCACTGTATCTGCCTTTCCCCTGCGACAGGTCCCCACGACCCCCGGGGAGTCGGGGAGACCCTTCATGGTCTATGTCCCCTTTTCAACCAGTGATTTATACAATTGGAAACAACAGAATCTGTCCTTTTCGGACAAGCCCCAAAGTCTGATTTCCCTTTTGGAGACAGTCTTCTATACACACCAGCCTACTTGGGATGACTGTCAGCAGCTCCTGCGGGTTCTTTTCACCACTGAGGAGCGTGATAAGATCATATTGGAAGCCAGGAAAAGGGTTATGGACCCCGACGGCCGCCCCTCAACTGATCCGGGCCACCGGAATCATGTTTTTCCTGAAAGTCGCCCTGACTGGGACCCAAATTCTGATCGGGGGCGAGAGGCTTTGGACAGGTATCGCCAGTTACTGTTAGGGGGGTTAAGGGCAGCAGCGCGGAAACCCACCAATATGTCTAAGGTTAGTGAGATCAGGCAAGGGAAAAGTGAATCTCCAGCTGCTTATTTGGAAAGATTGTATGAGGCCTACCGCACTTACACCCCCATTGACCCTGAGGATCCTAACAACCGGAGAGCAGTGGTGATAGACTTTGTGTCTAATTCGGCTCCTGACATCCGGCGAAAACTGCAAAAATTGGATGGATTCGAGGGTAAGACTCTTACTGAACTCATGGAAGTAGCCAAGCGGGTTTATGACTCCCGGGAGGAACTGCAAGAAAAACAGGCACGCTCCATGACACGGGCAGTCGTGGCAGCTCTGGCACAAATCCCGGGGGACAGGCAAAGCGGGAAAGGGGGAAGGCCTGGTCCCCGGCCTCAAGGGAGAAATATGGGCAGGCCCCCCCTAGGCCGAGACCAATGTGCATATTGCAAAGCTACTGGCCACTGGAAGTCCGAATGCCCAAATCGGCAGCAAAAGACTAAACCAGAGCCGGTCCTAACCTTGGACATGGATGATTAGGGGTGCCCTGGCTCCAAGTCTACTATGACCCTGGACCCCCTGGAGCCAAGGGTGACACTCACTGTTGGGGGTCGGCCAATCTCTTTCCTCGTAGACTCAGGGGCAGCTGCATCAGTTCTGAACTCTCCACTAGGTCCCCTGTCCTCCTCTAAAATACAGGTCCAGGGGGCTACAGGCCGTATCCAAGCAGTGCCTTTCACCACCGCCCGTGAGGTCCGGCTAGGGGAAGGCTCGGTGTCTCACTCTTTTCTGGTCATGCCCGACTGTCCCTACCCCCTCCTGGGTCGAGACCTCTTGCATAAACTCCAAGCTGTAATTTCTTTTAAGGGACCTACTCCCACCCTGGGGGTCAGCGTGCCCCAGCTCGTCTTGACCTGTCCCCTCTCCGAGGAGTCCCGCCTCCTCTCTCCCAGGCGGCCGTCGGTTGATGCCCCGTCCCCACTGCTGAGTCAGTACAGGAGTTTAGTGCCGGGAGTGTGGGCTGAGTTAAACCCTTTTGGGCTAGCTGCCCACCAGGCCCCTGTGGTGGTCCAACTCCTGTCTACTGCTACTCCTGTGCGGGTCCAACAGTATCAGGTATCCTGACCTGCTCTTCTGGGAATCAAACCCCATATCGACCGACTTCTTCAGGCTGGCATACTACGACCATGTCAAAGTCCTTGGAACACTCCCCTGTTGCCGGTCCGTAAGCCCGGATCCGGAGATTTTCGCCCAGTCCAGGACTTGCGGGAGGTGAATGCCAGGGTGGAGACAGTCCATCCCACTGTGCCTAATCCGTATACCTAGTTGTCCTCTTTGACTCCAACCCGCACATGGTACACTGTCTTGGACTTGAAGGACGCTTTCTTTTCCATCCCGCTGGCCCCTATCAGCCAGCCTATATTCGCTTTCACATGGACCGACCCCTCAACCGGAACGTCCTCCCAACTAACCTGGACTCGATTGCCTCAAGGGTACAAGAACTCTCCTACTCTTTTTGGCTCAGCCCTGGCCTCGGACCTAGCCAGGTTTCGCGTATCCCACCCCGAGGTCACACTCCTCCAGTATGTGGATGACCTGCTGCTGGCCGCTTCATCCGAGACGACCTGCCGAGATGCTACACTGCACCTCCTGCAGCTATTGGACAAGTCAGGCTATCGGGTTTCGGGTAAGAAAGCTCAGCTGTGCTTACAATCTGTTATCTATCTAGGATTCACCCTGCAGTCCGGACAAAGGCTGCTTTCGCGGGAACGTGTGTCAGCTATCCTGGGCATGCCGGCCCCAGCAACCCGCCGCGGGCTCCGCGAATTTTTGGGAATGGCCGGTACTGCCGACTGTGGATCTTAGGATTTGCGGAAATCGCTAAACCACTGTATGAGGCACTGTCAGGTGAGCCTGCCAAGTTCCTGTGGGGACCAAGGCAGGAGGAGGCTTTTAACAAACTGCGCGGAGCGTTAGCTAGCACCCCCGCTCTTGCCCTGCCAGACCTGACTAAGCCGTTCCGCCTCTATGTCTCAGAATCTCAGGCAGTGGCCAAGGGAGTGCTAACCCAGCCTTTGGGGCCCTGGAATCGCCCAGTGGCCTATCTCTCCAAGCAGCTTGACTCGGTCGCTGCTGGGTGGCCTACATGTCTTCGAACCGTTGCGGCTGTCGCGACCCTGGTCAGGGAGGCAACAAAGCTGACCTTCGGCCAGCCCCTTGAGATTTCTGCATCTCACCACCTGGAGCAGTTGCTGCACACCCCTCCCACTCGGTGGATCTCTAATTCTCGTCTGACTCACTACCAGTCCCTCCTGTTAGATCCAACCCGCATAACCTTCTCTGCGCCCGTGACCTTGAACCCCGCTACGCTGCTTCCCAACTCCCCGCCGGCATCACCGCTGCATGATTGCCTGGACGTCCTTGATGCCATCCACACCTCACGGCCCGGCCTTACCGATGTACCTATGACCAGCCCTGACATGATCCTCTTCACAGATGGCAGCAGCTTCGTGGAGGATGGGATTCGGAGGGCCGGGGCCGCAGTGGTGACCCCGACCGAGACCCTCTGGGACGCAGCCCTGCCGCCTGGTTCTTCTGCCCAGCGGGCAGAGCTGGTTGCCTTGACACAGGCACTCCGGCTCGCGAAGGGCAAGAGAGTCAATATCTACACTGACAGCAGGTATGCATTCGCGACTGTCCATGTTCACGGATTCGTGTACCAGCAGCGCGGCCTGCTAACCTCAGCAGGGAAAGAGATCAGGAATAAGAGGCAGATTCAGGATCTCCTGGATGCTGTCTGGCTTCCCAAAGAGGTGGCAGTCATCCATGTCCCAGCTCACACCCGTGGGACGGACCCCCAGTCGCAGGGAAATGCAGCCGCAAACAGAGCCTCCCGTGCGGCCACAAGAAGGATGCCTCTCCCCGCCTTCGCTGTCCAGACGGAAAATTTGTTGCCCGCACGACCTTCTTACCAGTCCGGCGATCCCTATGGCGTGCCTGAAAAGGGGGGATGGAGAAGACACCCAAACGGTCTGTTAATCCTGCCCAAAGCCCTCCTGCCCCCTCTATTGATGACCCTCCATGACCTCACTCATCTAGGCGGAACCAGGCTCTATGACTTGGTGAGTAGGCATTTCTACAGCCCAGGGATGAAACAGGCAGCTGAGGAGGCTGCCAGGAGATGCAGTACATGTGCAAAGATCAACCCCCAGCCAGCGACGAGGGTGCCGGCTGATAGACCGCGGGGGACCTTCCCCGGGGATCACTGGGAAGTTGATTTCACCGATATGGGACCTGGACGGGGGGGTACCGATTCCTCCTTGTATTCATAGACACATTCTCCAGGTGGCCAGAAGCGTTCCCAGTAAAAGCCGAAACCGCCACGGTAGTTGCAAAAAAACTGTTCTTTGAAATCATTCCCAGATTCGGCTTGCCAGCTTCAATAGGGTCCGACAATGGGCCGTCATTCATATCTGCAACAATTCAGAACTTATCCAAGATGCTGGGACTGAAGTGGAAGCTACATTGTGCGTACCGGCCTCAGAGTTCAGGGCAAGTAGAAAGGATGAATAGGACTTTGAAGGAGCACATTGCTAAGCTCAAACTGGAAACTGGCGATAACTGGGTTAGCCTCCTCCCTTTCGCTCTCCTTCGGGCTAGGTGTACTCCTAACTCTTCCACTCTCTCTCTCTCCCCATACAAGATTCTTTATGGGGCACCCCCACCTGTCCTACCAAAGGTAACGGGGGCGACCCCAGCCCCGGATTTTACTAACCCCACTCTTCTTAAGTCCTTTCAGGCACTCCGGGAGGTCCAAGACGCGGTACGATCGGTCCTGAAGGCTGCGGGGAGAAGTTCGAATCCTGCCGCTCCCTCGGAGGCCTTGACACCTGGAGACTGGGTCCTCACCCGCAAACTGCCTGCCGGATCGGCTCTGGAACCGCGGTGGACTGGGCCCTACCAAGTGATCCTCTGCAACCCATCGGCCGTGAAAGTCGCAGGTCGAAAGGCTTGGATACATCGGTCACACGTCAAGAAGACTCCGGCGCCTGAGCCCGCGAAATGGAAAGCAGAGGCGGTGTTGGATCTAAGGCTCCGGCTCTCCAAAACTTGATTCTTTCGCTTCTCCTGTTTGCTTATAAGGAATATCCCGCAGTCTGTAACCCCTACCGCCCCACGCCACATAGGTGGATTCTATCCTGCACCAATGATGGCACCATCATACAGACCTTAACTTGCTATGGCCCGCCTACCTTCAGGTTTGACCTCTGTGCCCTCTTAGGATCGGGATGGAATAGAGATAGGCACCTGCAGGACCCTGTGACGGGAGGGGGCGGGCACTGCCCTACTATTCCCATACCAGTCACCCAACATGGAGCAGGACAAGGTGAATATAATATCAGGGGCATCCAGTTCTATGCCTGTCCTGCTACCGGAAGCCCCTCTTGCCGTGGAGACGGCAGTTTCCACTGCGCAGAATGGGGGTGTGAGACAGTGGCAGACTGGATTCCTGGGGGTGGAAAAGACCCGCTCATCACTTTGGAAAGACAGTCACCTCTCCCGTATTCCTGCTGGCCTGGAAAATGCAACCCCATGATCTTAACGGTCAAACAGTACACGGATGATTCATGGAATCTTGGGCATTCATGGGGGTTGAGGTTGTATATGACTGGATGGGACAACGGTGTCCTTTTTACAATACAAAAGGTCGCCCTACCTGTTCAGCTCCTTCCCATAGGCCCCAACCCTGTCCTCAACCCACGGGCCAAGATAGATCTGATTCCGTCTGCAGAGCCCTCTGCTACACCAGGGTCGGCGACTCTGAAAACACCCGGTGCCCCTGGGGCCTCCATACTTGACACCCTTACTGCGGTCCATGCATTCTTGAATTCCTCCGACCCCAATGTCACTACCGCCTGCTGGCTGTGTCTAAACCCGGCTCCCCCATACTTTGTGGGGGTTGCTTTGGAGTTAAACAGTTCATTTCTGGGGAACTTGTCCATGCAGAACCCCTCCTCCACAGCAATCCCCGCCCGCTGTAACCCAAATAGGCCTAAATTGACGTTGGATGACGTCCAGGGCACAGGGACGTGCTTGCTTGGACCTGACTACCCGTTGAGAGCTTCCCCATTTAATTCAACCTGCACTTCTGTTATCTTAGTCACACCCTCGTCCAATAGGCCGGGCTTCCTGATAACCACCCCACCCGAGACTTGGTTCGCCTGCACTCTGGGCCTCACCACCTGTATACAAGATCGCCACTTCCTCAGCCCCACTGAGATCTGTGTGATAGTTAGGGTGTTCCCACAAGTGTATGTGTATTCCGAGGAGGGGGCCACTGAACACTTCGGCCTACCCCGCTCCAGAAGGGCAGCCCCTATCTTAGTGCCCTTGCTGGTGGGGCTCGGGGTGGCCGGGTCTGCAGCCGTGGGAGCAACCGCCCTAGTGCAGGGAAAGGCAGATTATGCGGCCCTCAGTACCCAGGTGGATAAGGACCTATGAGCTCTGGAGGGACTAGTCTCCCACCTGGAGACTTCCCTGGATTCCCTAGCGGAGGTGGTACTTCAGAACCGCCGCGCCCTTGACCTGTTATTCCTGAAACAGGGGGGGTTGCGTATGGCCCTGGGAGAGACCTGTTGTTTCTATACCAATCGTTCAGGTGTCATCCGGGAATCCCTGCAGGCATTAAGGCAGCGGTTAGATGATAGGGACCGAGCCCGAGCCCGCAGCTCCTCCTGGTACCAGGACTTGTATAACTGGTCCCCCTGGCTCACCACTCTACTCTCTGCTATAATGGGCCCCTTGGTTCTTCTCCTCCTAGGATTATTGGTCGCCCCTTGCATCATGAATTGTCTCTCCCGCTACATCCAGCAGCGTATACAGTCTCTGAAACTGTTTGTCCTACGCAAATCCTATACACCCCCGGATCTGGAAGAGTTAGCGCCCCTGGACTCTGTTGAGTCCTCTGTATAACTTGCTCTTGAAAAGGGGGGAATGTGATAGACCCTCCGTTAGGGACCCTGGGGCACCACGCCCCGGGGCCTCTGGCTCAGCTTCCCCTAACGGCTGTTACAACACCCTGGGTGAAATCCTCAAGGGTGGGGTGCAACATCCTGTTCTGTAAATGACCTGCTCCCTTCCCGGCACCCCACCGGACCCTGTTCCCTTCCCGGCACCCCACCGGACCCTGTTTTGTAACCGGACAGTATAAATATCTCAGATGAAACCCTCGGTGGTACGGCCCCTGGGATGCACGCCTGGGGTCCGTCGCCGGCCGGCTCAAATAAACGCGCTCTCAATTAAAGTCAATTGGGTGTGATGCTCTGATTTCTCTCGGGCGTCCAGTTCATTTGGAGGTCCCACCGAGATCGCCCTTTGGGCCAGCTGCTTCGGCGTTGCTGGAAGGCCGGGGGGGACGTGTTCAGGGGTGGCCACCGGGAAGATGTGCCCCGGCCCCGAACACTGACTTATCCCGTGCGAACCAGCCCGCCCTGTATTCTCCCTCTAAATTTCTTAATTGGGCACCGAGCGCTCTGGTCTCAGTCTGATCGGTGAGTACTCAACGGAAGTAAGTGGCCTGGCTGGACGCAGCTGTAACGCCCTTACTGACCTCCACGGGACGCCGTGTGAGAGTCCTGATTATCTGCAGTCTGGCGCCACATGTTAATGTCTGGAGTGTTGCCTTAACTGTTTATGTCTGTCTTATATGTTTTATCCGTCTGTGATTGTCCTAATTGATTCGCCTCTTCCCGTCCGTGATGGGTCAGGGGCCGTCAAGCCCCGCACCGGGGACCCCTCTCTCAGTTGTCCTACAGAATTTTAAACAGTTT
>NW_020942186.1:0-2137 GCF_900497805.2 Vombatus ursinus
CTGTCCCTGCTTTAACCCCCACCTGCTCATTCTTCCCTTTTCCTTCCTACTTGCCTTAACTGTTCCAACTACCTTTTCTATTCTTGATCCTGGCTCTTCCATTCCATAGCTTAGGGCCTACAGGGAGGGGGGGAGGGAGAGGTACATAGGGTGGATTGCTAACCTCATGCTTGGGGCAAAAGCCGATTGCCTTCGGGGATCAGGAAGGAATTTTCTCCACCATCTACACAAAATTGGCCTAATGTGTGATGGAGGTTTTTCGCCTTCCTCCAAGCATCAGGAACCAGCTTTTGGCTGGAACATTCTGTTTAGATGTTTGTTGTGCGAAATGTTGCCCCTAGAAAGAGTTTATTGGCAACTAGGGGATGTTTGGGTTCCTTACTTACAGAATCCTATTTGAACACAAGGATATTCTCCCATTTTTTTCCCTACAAGTTAAGACTGTTTTGATCTTGGGTGATGAATTTGCCAAACTTGATACACCAATGGGATCTGTATGACAAACTTTTTCAGGAACATTCCTGCAACTGGCTTGAAATCAAAGTCAGTCCTAAGAGTTGATATCTGGCATTCTCCGAACATGTTCAGTAGGGTCTCCAACAATGATGCACAACCACTGTGTAAACAGAATGGGGGAATCAATTAGGTATTTCTATTTTTTAAAAAATAGAAAAAAACTAATTAAACTGTTACAAAAACATTTCTGGTATTTGAATTTTTATTTCTTGTTTTGGAATTTGTGGTTTGAGAGGTAGCCAGGGGTACAAATGGTGATCCACAAGTCTATTTTAATCTATCCCTAGAAGCATGCTCTCCACGATGTTGCGAACAGTTAGTTATGTTTTCATGTCATCTCTAGCTATTTCATGCCAGAAGGAATGACCTTAAATCAATTATACAAGACAAAACACCAAAGTGAACAAATATGAGAAAGCTTTAGTTTTTAATTTGGATGGTATCGTTTTGTTTTATTTTTCAAAATGAAGACCCAAGTTAGAAGCACCTCCTGTCAGAAACTGAAGGAATTTAGTCTTTCTACAGCTAAAGATTGCACATTAATGACCCCTACAACCTTTCTTTTTGCCACACTTGGCATCCAGAGCAAAGTCAAAACATTTTTATTTGAGGTTATGTACAAAAGTTTAACTGGGAGAAATGTGGGGCTCAGAAGGGGGAGGGGATGCTATAGAATGGGTGAATAACCATTTGGGGAAGGTACAGGTATAGGAATAGGTGAGGCACAGCTTAGGAAGTGCCTAGAACACACCTGAACTGACAACTAGAAAACCAAGGCATCAATGGCCACACAACACATTTCCAGGTGGATTGCTAAGTGTGCCAGAATCTCCTACCTCTTGTCTTCTGGCATTGTTTATAAGAACCTACTACTCATATTCCTTACTTATGATCAATTAGGATATAAAATTTCTATACAGGGTACCAACCATATTTGGAAGAGATGTATATGTATATACACACACACATAAACTTTATTCTCCTGGTCTTAACTAGTGTCTCCAGTAACATTTTTTTTTTAGCAAGACTGAACCAAATCTGAAACTCACTCCTCCATACAAGGCAGCCCTGAGACCCTTCCCTCCCTCCGACCGGGGAGGGTGGACATTGGAGAGCTCGTCCTAGATCATCCATTTAAGGAGGGGGTCCCAGTCTTCAGGTACTATTCTTTTCCCACCCCCCTTCAGTTTCTTTTTATGTGTTGTCTTCCTTCATTAGATTGCGAAGTCCTTGAGGTTAGGGACTATGTTTTGCCTTTCTTTGCATCCCTAGTGCTCAGCACAGCATCTGGCACATAGTAGGTGCTTAATAGATGATTACTGACTGACAAAGGCCTTTCACTCCAAGGTTTCCTGAACAAGTGCTGCAAGAGGAATGCTCATAGTCTTCTTGATAGCACAGGAAAATGGAGTAAAATTAAAGCTATTCTTCATATGGTAGTTAAAACTTTAAATTACTGGGCTTAAATAAATTGCGGCATTTAATCCCACATTTCACAGAAGCACGTAATTTGAGAACTGGAAGGGACCACAGTGGCTTACCTAGCCTATATATCTAGATCTATAAATATATAAGAGTATATATGTGTGTATATGTGTGTGTGTGTGTGTATACATGCCTC
>NW_020942187.1:0-1726 GCF_900497805.2 Vombatus ursinus
TAACACTGGCCAGAACACAGACATTCAATCTGCTCAAGAGGCTGAGGTCCCACCAAAAAGTACACATCCCCCTACCACTTCTCTGAAGAGGCAGAACACAAAGTAAGGGTATCCTCCCTCTGTCTCTCCCTCCCCCCACTTACTGAATGGATTCTGGACCACCACTACCCAGAGATCCCAATTACAGTCTAGTTCCTCCCTCCTTCTGTACATGGAACAGCGACGAGAAGCAAATACAGGCTTCCTTTTCTGATTCCCCTTTGGGAAGCAACAAGACCCCTCCCTGTCTTCTGGAATACCAAAGTGAGAAATGAAGAGTAAAAATGAGTCAGGTGTAAACAGCAAGGTCAGGGCAGTGTAGGGAGTAGCTGGCTAGCTGGAGTCCAAAGCAAAGTAGCTTTCTCTTCAAGAGAAGCCTCAGGCAGGTGTCTGGGGCAAAGCACTGAGGGAAAAATCCCATCAAGTCTTTTTTCCCCAGAAGCAGCATCACTAACACTGGCCAGGACACAGACATTCAATCTTCTCAAGAAATTGAAGTGTCACAAAAAAAAAAAACATCCCCCTACCACTTCTCAGAAGGAGCAGAAGACAAAGTAAGGGGATCCTCTCTCCCTCTCACCCTCCCCCCACTTACTGAATGGATTCTGGACCACCATTGCCCAGAGATCCCAATAACAGTCTAGTCCCTCCCTCCTTTTTCTATGAGGCAGATTTTAGAAAGAGAGAGAAGCTTCCTTTTCTGATTCTCCTTTGATGAACAACAAGCCACTTGTCTTCTGGAATATCAAAATTGGAAAAGAAGAGTGAAAATAAGTCAGGTGTACAACCTGCACCAAGGTCAGGGCAGTGTAGGGAGTAGCCATTTAGGGGAATCCTAAGGAAGATCCTGTCCCATTCAGGAGAAGCCTCAGGCAGGTGTCTGGAGCAGAGTTCAGGAGAAAATCCCATCAAGTCTCTTTTCCCCAGAAGCAGCATCAATAACACTGGCCAGGACACAGACATTCAATCTGCTCAAGAAATTGAAGTGTCCCCAAAAAGAAAACATCCCCCTACCACTTCTCAGAAGGAGCAGAAGACAAAGTAAGGGGATACTCCCTCCCTCTCTCGCTCCCCCCACTTACTGAATGAATTCTGGACCACCATTACCCAGAGATTCCAATAACAGTCTAGTCCCTCCCTCCTTTTTCTGTGAGGCAGATTTGAGAAAGAGAGAGAAGCTTCCTTTTCTGATTCTCCTTTGGTGAACAACAAGCCTCTTGTCTTATGGAATACCAAAATTGGAAAAGAAGAGTGAAAAGAAGTCAGGTGTACACCCTGCACCAAGGTCACGGCAGTGTAGGGAGCAGCGATTTAGGGGAGTCCTAAGTAAGATCCTGTCCCATTCAGGAGAAGCCTCAGGCAGGTGTCTGGGGCAGAGTTCAGGAGAAAATCCCATTCAAGTCTCTTCTCCCCAGAAGCAGCATCACTAACACTGGACATGACACAGACATTCGATCATCTCAAGAAATTGAAGTGCCCCCAAAAAGAAAACATCCCCCTACCACTTCTCAGAAGGAGCAGAAGACAAAGTAAGGGGATCCTCCCTCCGTCTCTCCCTCCCCCCACTTACTGAATGGATTCTGGACCACCACTACCCAGAGATCCCAATTACAGTCTAGTTCCTCCCTCCTTCTATACAGGGAACAGCAACGACAAGTAAATAGAGGCTTCTTTTACTGATTCCCCT
>NW_020942188.1:0-2287 GCF_900497805.2 Vombatus ursinus
GCTGATATTACTGTTTCACCTAATAAAGCATTCACTGATGCAAGTAGATGTTTGATAAAGATAGAGCTGAATTTTGAAAGTTAGAGTTCTCCTTTCCAGGGGGAAATGGAGGGAAGAGTTCTTCTAAGTCTATCACATTCCTTGGTTTTGTTGCTTAGGTTGGTGAGGAGAGGCAGCCTGATATGAGTGATTAGTGCTGGATATGGGGTTAGAAAGTTGAATTCAGTTGACATCTCTATCACAAACCAGTTGTGAGATCATGTGCAAATCACTTAAACCTCTCTGAGACTCAGTTTCCTAATATGTCAAATGGAATTAAAGTACCTAACCTACAAATTTGTAGTAGACCTCCATAGTGCTCAATACAGGATATCCCAAAAGTTTTAGCGCTGTTTTAAAATTTAATAGCTTTGGGGATAACCTAAAAGATTAAAGCCTTATGAATTTGTTAGTTGTTTTTCTTTGGTTCATGCCTGCCTAGAAGCAGCTTGCTCAGTCTCCAGTATATGCCATTCTGCCTGAAAGCCACCTTACCATTCACAATATTCAAAACTTCTCTTTGGAAGAGAAACAGCAATTTGGACCTTATGGAAACCATGGTCAGAAGGTACACAGAGAACAGTATATTAAAAAAAAATCTTTAGTAAGCTGCTGGATAGCCACAAATCAGCACATTTATCTTTCACATTTATTGAGGAAGAATTTCCCCTGAAAACTCTATGAAAATGATCCACACACCTCTGTCTGAAGAGTCTTCTTGTCCTCTTCCAGCAGGCCTGCATGGTCAGTATGGACTGGGTCAGCTTCCCTTTTAAAGTACTGTATATGCTTTGGAGAGGAAACTGCTTCCAGGGATGGGTCTAAAGGAGACTGAAAAGAAAAATGACAACCTCAGTATGTGAGCCTTTAACACCAGACTTGTGGATAGAACTAAAAAATGACCATCCCACCCCAGTCACACAAATGGGAAACAAGGAACATCAATGTTCTTCTCTGCTAACTCAGCATTTGATTACTAATCCCCAAAAAGTAGTCTTACCATGACGATCAGCAAAGGAGCTTTACCTTCTTTCTGAGAAAGAAGACTAAACATTTTTCTTGTATGAACATAGTTTGTTCCTTGTTGCCTCCCCCATTAGAATGGGAGCTCCTTGAGGGCAGGGGACTGTCTTCTGCTTTCTTTCAATCCCCTAGACTTAACATAGTGACTGGAACATAAATGCTCACTCACTTAACGTGACATAAAGGTATATGTGTCTGCCAAGATAAATGTGTCTACTTTGGGGCACAAGAACCATAAAAATTTATTTTTAAAATTCTGAGGAAAATTTGTCTAACAGCCTCTAAAAATTTTGCAGTGACATTAAGCCACATTGGTCAACCATAGTAGAGTTCTTATTCTTTTGGTTACCAGGCAGATCCCATTGAATTCCAGAGCATCATAGGACTTGAAATTGAAGATGACTTCAGGGGTGGGGGGCAGCGAGAGAATTTGTGAGAAAGCTGAAGCCCAGAGACATGAAGAGGCTTGATCATTTTGGTCAATGTCCATCTAGTTTAATAGGAAACTTTCACATATTATACCTTGCAGTTCTTATTATTATTACTATCAACATCATCATCATCATTGTCATGAGCCACAGTTTTATATTGGTCTGGTAAGTGACTGAGACATAGATCTTTCCTCTATTACAACAGCTCTCCCTGAAGTCAAATAAGGGGAGGAAAACTTTCTAAACAATCAGTTATATTAATATTTTGTTGAGTGAAAGTTTGTGAAACTAACATACCACAAGGAAAAATATTCTACTATCAGTAAAATAACCATTAGAAGAGAGGTGGAGAAGGAAGGAAGGAAGGAAGGAAGGAAGGAAGGAAGGAAGGAAGGTAGGAAATAGTGAGGGCTCTCCCTGTACTCTAAGTTCCTAAGACATTGATCTCTTTATTGTTCCTCAAACCAGAAACTCTACCTCTCAATTCTAGGCATTTTTAATGGTTTTACCAGTGAATCATCTCCCTCTTCATAGCCATTTCTTGTTTTCCTGGCTTCCTTAAGGTTCTACCTAAAATTCCACCTTCAACAAGATATACCTGTAAGTTCTTAATTCTACTGCCTTCCCTCTGTTAATACCATATACTTAAACAATGAGAGACTGGGGTGGGGGGAGAGAAGGAAAGAGAAAAGAGAAAAATGTCTAATTTGTATCACTTAACAAATGTCACTGAAGAGTGGAACTTTCGGGAATCTTAGAGATCACTATTTTGTGGACAAAGAAACAGTCACACA
>NW_020942189.1:0-1294 GCF_900497805.2 Vombatus ursinus
ATAGTTGCCCATGGCTTACTGTGTTCTATATGTTGTCCCCAATTAATATCATTATTGTGCCCATCCAACAGGGGGAGGGCTTGAGCCACTACTTCCCCTTTGTCTATATAAGCTGCCGAATCATGTGGGTTAGTTACTATAATCCGTTGCTGGGGTTGGTGAACAATAACCATGGTGTGGAAAATAACGGGGGTATATAATGAAAGGCCCACCACGAGGGCTGCTTGGAGGGCAGAATTAAGCCCAGTCACTGGCACTATGGTTGTATCTCCGGGGTCGATTTGGAAATTTCCTTTGCTGTGAAGGGGAAGTCCGAACTACTGGGTAGAAGTCAGAGATATTCCCGATGCAGCCCCGAAGGCGCATTCTGAGGGGGTTGAGCTTCCATCTGGTAAGCTTGTTGAGGGGCCCTCGAGGGGCCCCTTGCCCTGCCTCCCGACTGGCTTGCAGCATTCTTTAGCATAATGCCCGGATTTGTTACAATTGTAACAAATTACCTTGGGGCGGGCTCCACCGGGTTTCTGGTGGCATTGCGCCTTGAAACGACCAGCTTTGCCGCATTGATAGCACAATTTAGTCTCTTTTGTTTTCAGCACTTCTGATAACCCTTTCAAAATGGCTGCCGTGAGGGTGTCCCTTTGAAAGGCACTGGACCCGACATGTTCACATCTCTTTATCATCTCCTCTAGGCCAGCGTCATTATCTAATGTAAGCATAGCCTTCTGGCAATTTGTATTGGCATTGTCCTGTGCTAGCCTCTGTATAAAGAGGCTGGCGGCTTCTCCCCTGTCCACGGATCTCTCAACAGCCACCTGTAGGAGGGCCACGAAATCCAGGAAGGGTTCATCAGGACCTTGTTTAATCTGGGTCATGGAGGGCCCTTGTTTCCCCGAAGCCTGAACCCTACTAAAAGCCAGTTGGGCACATTGGGAGACAGCTGCATACACTGTACTTACTGCCTCTTTTAACTCCTTAAATTTCTTCCATTCTAGAGGGGCCCAGGTCCTCCCTCCGTCGGATAAGTCTGGGGGAGGGGGCCACCCCTCCGCGTGATAGTCGGAGCTTTCCTTGCTACGGCTTCCTGCTCTGTTGCTCCTACTCTCCTGCTCCTGCTCCTGCTTTCTTTTCCCTCACTTATTCTCCCATTCCCTGTTTCCAGTGTCCTCTGCCTCACTCCCTGATTCTTCCTCACCATTGATTTCCACTTCTTTCACTATTTTATATACTTCTTTCCCTAGCACCTCCCGATCTTGGACCTTAACAAACATCTGTCCCATCTTCCTTCCCTCACCCT
>NW_020942190.1:0-894 GCF_900497805.2 Vombatus ursinus
GGGACAGTGTCTCAAGTCACAAGATTCTTGTCCTCTGAGTACTAAGACACTAGCTATGTTTGCCCAGAAGGTGTGCCTATAGTAAGCATAAAGTTTCAGCAGACAGTGTCCTCCCCAAAACTATCTTCTCCATTGAGTGTTCTAAGGCTAGATGTGTTACCCAAGAAAGCAATGCCGTAGTAAAAATAATACTTTGAGGGACAGTGTCTTCAGGCACAAATGTCTTGTACTTGGAATTTTCTCAGGGTGGATGTGTTTTCAAAAAAAACTAAAAAGCCTAAAATAACTGTAATTTGCTCAGAGTCAGTCTGGCCAGCCACATGTAACCTCTCTGAGTGTTCTGAGACTAGATGTGTTTGCCCACAAAGCATGCCTGGAGTAAAAATAATGTTTTCAAAGACAGTATCCTCACCAAATCTATCTTCTCCATTGAGTGTTCTAAGGCTAGAAGTTTTACCCCAGAAAGCAAGGTTGGAGTAAACATAATGCTTTCAGGGACAGTTTCTCCTGCCACAAGTGTCTTCTCCTCACAATGTTCTCAGGGTGGATGTGTGTTCACAGAAAGTGCAGAGACAGCGTAGCCAGCCACAAGTAACTTCTCTCAATGTTTTGAGACTAGATGTGTTTGCCAAGAAAGGATGCATGTAGTCGCCCTAATGTTTTCAAAGACAGTATCCCCAACTCAACTATCTTTTCCATTGAGTGTTCTGAGGCTGGATGTATTGGCCCAGAAAGCAAGGCTGTAGAAAACATGATGCTTTCAGCGACACGGTCTCCACGAACAAGTGTCTTGTCCTCACACTCTTCTCAAGGTGGATGTGTTTCCAGAGAAAGCATTCTTATAGTAAGTGTATTGTGTTCAGACACAGTGTAGCCAGCCACAAGGAACTTCTT
>NW_020942190.1:994-1303 GCF_900497805.2 Vombatus ursinus
GGAGTAAAAATAATGTTTTCAAAGACAGTATCCCCAACTCAACTATCTTTTCCATTGAGGGTTCTGAGGCTGGATGTATTGGCCCAGAAAGCAAGGCTTTAGAAAACATGATGCTTTCAGCGACACGGTCTCCACGAACAAGTGTCTTGTCCTCACACTCTTCTCAAGGTGGATGTGTTTCCAGAGAAAGCATTCTTATAGTAAGTGTATTGTGTTCAGACACAGTGTAGCCAGCCACAAGGAACTTCTTTCAATTTTCTGAGAAAAGATGTGTTTGCCTAGAAAGTATGCAGGTACTAACCCTAATGT
>NW_020942191.1:0-1658 GCF_900497805.2 Vombatus ursinus
ATATCTAGCCAGGGACCACACAAGTCAAATAATTTCACCCCGGACTGCCACAGAAAGGAAAACTGAGGCCCAGAAACCTGACGTGGCTGTTATGAATTGATGCCTCAACTGGCATATCCCTGTTTCATAATGGAATCCTTGCTCCTTCTTTCACTTAAAGGGAACTTGAGGCCAAGAAAACTGAAATGGCTAGTGTAACATCAAATTTAAGGGACCAGGGCCTACACAGGATACATAATTTCATCCAAGAGAGTCACAATTTGGCAAACTGAGGTCCAGAAACCTGAAATTACTGTTACAAATACACTCCTAAATTAGTAGAATACTCTCAGACAATGTAATGCTTGATCCAGCTGTCATTGAAAGGGAAACTGAGGCTTAGCTACCTGAAGAGACTTCTGTAATTTAAGTCAGGTTTTTCTTTTTTTTTCTTTGTTATTATATCTTTTTTTTTTTCAGGTTTTTCAAAGAGGGGTATCTCCGATCCTGAAGTCCAATGCTCTGCTGTGAATTAAAGGTAAACTGAGGCTTAGGTAGCTCAAATGATTGGGAGAAGATCACATATATCTAGCCAGTGCCCACACAAGTCAAATAATTTCACCCCAGACTGTCACAGAAAGGAATACTGAGGCCCAGAAACCTGAAGTGGCTGTTATGAATTGTCCCCTCAACTGGCATATCCCTGTTTCATAATGGAATGTTTGCCCCTGCTTTCACTGAAAGGGAAATTGAGGCCAAGAAAACTGAAATGGCTAGATTAACATAAAATTTAAGGGACCAGGGCCTACACAGGATACATTATTTTAACCAAGAGAGTCACAATTCGGCAAACTGAGGTCCAGAAACCTGAAATTACTGTTACGAATGCATACTGAAGCTAGGAGAATGCCCTCAGATACAGTAACAATTGCTCCTCCCGTCACTGAAAGGGAAACTGAGGCTTAGCAACCTGAAGACACTTCTGTAATTTAACTCAGCTTTTTCGTTTTTTATCTTTGTTGTTATATCTTTTTTTTTCTTCAGGTTTTTCAAAGCGGGGTATCTCAGATCCTGGAATCCAATGCTCTGCTGTGGATGAAAGGGAAACTCAGGCCTGGAAAGCTCCATTGCTTTGTACCTGATCACACATAAGCAGCCAGGGCCAGACAGGTCAAATAATTTCACCTCTGACTGTCACGGAAAGGAAAACTGAGGCCCAGAAACCTGAAGTGGCTCTTATGAATTGACCCCTCAACTGGCATATCCCTGTTTCATAATGGAATTCTTGCCCCTGCTTTCACTGAAAGGCACCTTGAGGCCAAGAAAACTGAAATGACTAGTGTAACATCAAATTTAAGTGACTACGGACTACACAGGATACATAATTCCAACCAGGAGTGTCACTACCAATCAAATTGAGGTCCAGAAACCTGAAAATACTGTTACAAATGCATACTGAAGCTAGGAGAATGCCCTCAGATACTGTAACACTTGCTCCTGCTGTCACTGAAAGGGAAACTGAGGCTTAGCAACCTGAAGAGAGTTCTGTAATTTAACTCAGGTTTTTCTTTTTTTGTCTTTGTTATTATATCTTTTTTTTTTTCTTCAGGTTTTTCATAGAGGGGTATCTCGGATCCTGGAATCCAATGCTCTGCTGTGGATGAAAGGGAAACTCAGGC
>NW_020942191.1:1668-2584 GCF_900497805.2 Vombatus ursinus
ATCACACATAAGCAGCCAGGGCCAGACAGGTCAAATAATTTCACCGCGGACTGTCAAGGAAAGGAAAACTGAGGCCCAGAAACCTGAAGTGGCTCTCATGAATTGACCCCTCAACTGGCATATCCCTGATTCATAATTGAATCCTTGCCCCTGCTTTCACTGAAAGGCACCTTGAGGCCAAGAAAACTGAAATGGCTAGTGTAACATCAAATTTACGGGACCAGGGCCTACACAGGATACATAATTTCATCGAAGAGAGTCACAATTCGGCAAACTGAGGTCCAGAAACCTGAAATTACTGTTACAAATACACTCCTAAATTAGCAGAATACTCACAGACAATGTAATGCTTGATCCAGCTGTCATTGAAAGGGAAACTGAGGCTTAGCAACCTGAAGAGACTGCTGTATCTTAAGTGAGGTTTATCTATTTTATTTTCTCTTTTTATAATATCTCTTTTTTTCATGTTTTTCAAAGAGGGGTATCTCTGATCCTGAAGTCCCTCCCTCTGCTGTGGATGAAAGTGAAACTGAGTCTTAGGGAGGTCAAATGGTTAGTAGGAGATCTCACATATCTACCCAGGGACCACACAAGTCAAATAATTTCACCCCGGACTGTCACAGAAAGGAAAACTGAGGCCCAGAAACCTGAAGTGGCTCTTATGAATTGACCCCTCAACTGGCATATCCCTGTTTCCTAATGGAATTCTTGCTCCTGCTTTCACTGAATGGCACCTTGAGGCCAAGAAAACTGAAATGACTAGTGTAACATCAAATTTAAGTGACCATGGACTACACAGGATACATAATTCCAACCAGGAGTGTCACTACCAATCAAACTGAGGTCCAGAAACCTTAAAATACTGTTACAAATGCATACTGAAGCTAGGAGAATGCCCTCAGATACTGTAACACTT
>NW_020942192.1:0-417 GCF_900497805.2 Vombatus ursinus
TTTCGAAGAGAGGGTTGCTGAATGATGACATCACTGCTACCCAAGTAGAATGTTGGCATTTTGAAGAAATGCTTGTTCAGTGTAGATACCACAAAGATCAACGGTCAGAAACCTGCAGTGATTTCAACTCAATTCAATTTAACAAACATATATATTAAGTGCCTAGTATGTGACTGGGAATACTGAATACAATGAAAAACTAATGCTTTGGTTTCCAAATATGATTTAATATTCATGTGTGTATATATGTATATATACACATACATATAAATATATACATACAAATATATATTTATTAAAATACACACATATACATATTTTTGCATAGCTGTGTGTGTGTGTATGTATGTTTATATGTATGATTTACTACAAAACTACGAACCTAGAAACTGCTGAGAGATCAGATCTCCCACCTGT
>NW_020942192.1:517-1014 GCF_900497805.2 Vombatus ursinus
CTGAATACAATGAAAAACTAATGCTTTGGTTTCCAAATATGATTTAATATTCATGTGTGTATATATGTATATATATATATACATATAAATATATACATACAAATATATATTTATTAAAATACACACATATACATATTTTTGCATAGCTGTGTGTGTGTGTATGTATGTTTATATGTATGATTTACTACAAAACTACGAACCTAGAAACTGCTGAGAGATCAGATCTCCCACCTGTTATTTTGATGGCTATGTATCTCTTATTTTTTCCCAAACTAATCTCACAAATTATAAAAAGACTTATAAGAAGAAGTGTATGATGTACTGCACTTTATCTAGAAGATGAAGGCCAATTTCTTACCCTATCCAGTAAAAGTGCAAACCCAACAACAATAAGTTGAAGGATCCTCTCTCATGAAATGGCTCCCCTGCTTTGCCAGTACAATGTTGACCTTTCCAAGAGAGGGTTGCTGAGTGATGACATCACTGCTACCCCAGTA
>NW_020942193.1:0-6848 GCF_900497805.2 Vombatus ursinus
AGAGACCTTACACCACTGACCCTGTTAACTCCTCTCATCTCACATCAGGTTCCCAAATAAGGGTGATGAAAAAGATGATGGAAAACTGCAGGGAAACTTGAGTTACACAATGGTGGTTTCCTACATCCCTTCTTCTCCTCCTCCTCCTTCCTCTTCTTCTTCTTCTTCTTCTTCTTCTTCTTCTTCTTCTTCTTCTTCTTCTTCTTCTCCTTCTTCTCCTTCTTCTCCTTCTCCTCGTCCTCCTTTTCCTCCTCCTCATACTCCTTTTCTTGCTCATCCTCCTCCTCCTTTTCCTCCTCTTCCTCTTGTTCCTCTTCCTCCTCTTCACCTGCCACTCCTCTACCTCCTGATACTCCTCCTCCTCCTTCTTATTCTTCCTTTTTTATTGAACCACTTTAAAAACAGTTTCCTTTGTTTCCTTTTTGATTGGGTAATGGGGTTAAGTGACTTGCACATGGTCACACAGCTAGTAAGTGTCACGTGTCTGATGCCAGATTTAAACTGAGGTCCTCCTGACTCCAAGCCCAGAGATCTATCAACTGTGCTACCTAGCTGCCCCAAAGTTGTTTACTTGTCATTAATCATCTTTTTCTTTCAAATTTTGAGTTCCAAATTCTCCCCCTCCTTCTAGCCCCTCTTCCAACCACTGAGAGGCAAGCACTGTGACATCAATTATAAAAGTGAAATCACGCAGAACCTGTTTCCATATTAGACAAATAAAAAAGTAAAAGTAATAAAAGTGAAATATTATACTTTAATTCATATTCAGAGTTCATCAGTTCTCTCTCTGGAGAAGGATAAGATTCTTTCATCTTGAGTCCTTTGGAACTGTCTTGGTCATTTTATTGATCAGAGCAGCTGAGTCTTTCACAGTTGATCATCATTACAACATTCATGTTCCTATACACTATGATTTCTTCTTTCTGGTCACCTCACTTTGCATGAATTCATAGATGTTTCTCTGAAACTATCCTCCTGGTCATTTCTTATAGCACAATAGTGGTCTATCACAATCATATGCCATAACTTGTTCAACCATTCCCCAATTGAGGAGCATCTCTTCAATTTCTAATTATTTGCCACCACAAAAAGAGTTGCTATAAATAGTTTTGTACATATAGGTCATTTTACTTTTCTTTTGTTCCCTTGGGGATATAAACCTGGTAGTGGTATTGCTGAGCCAAAGTGTATACACAGTTGTATTGCCTTTTGGGCATAGTTCCAAACTGTTCTCCAGAATGGTGGGACCACCACACAACTCCACCAACAATTCATCAGTGTGCTTTTTTCCCCCTCATCTCCTTCAGCATTTGCCATTTCTGATAGCTGTGAGGCAGTTTCTCAGAGTTGTCATCATTTACATTTCTCTAAAAATTGGTGATTTAGAACATTCTTTCATATGACTATAGATAGCTTTGATTTCTTCTTCTGAAACATGCAACTGGGAAATAAGAAATACAGGAAATGGGATACAGAAATCTATCCTGCCCTACAGGAAAATAGAAGGGGAAGGGGACAGGGGAAGGGGGGAGAGAGATAGAAGGGAAGGCAGACTAGGGGAATGGTTATTCAGAATGCATGCCATCTTGAGGTGGGTGGAGGGGGGAGATGGGGTGAAAATTTGGAAGTCAAAATCTTGTGGAAGTAAATGTTGAAAACTAAAAAGAAATAAATTAATTAATAAAAAAGCTAACTGCTCATATCCCTTGACTATTGATCAAATAGGGAATGGCTTTTATTTTTATACATTTGACTCAGTTCCCCATATATTTGTGATTGGAGGTATTCATCAGAGAAACCTGTTGTAAAAATTTTGATATTACTTGATTGCCAGTGGTACCTTTCAGTAAAATTATAGTTTCCCTAATTATCTCTTTTATTTAAGTTTGTTTGAGATTTATCTGACATAGTGATTTCTACCTGTGCCTTTTTTACTTCAGTTGAAGCATAGTAGATTCTGCTCCAGTCTCTTATTTTAGCGGTGCGTGTGTGTCTTTCTGTGTCAGCTGTGTTTTTTGTAAAGAACATATAGTTGGATTCTTGTTTCTAATACATCGGGCTATCTACTTCTGTTTTATTGGCAACCTCATCCCTTTGAAAATTACAGTTATGATTACTAAATGTATATTTTCCTACATCACTCTTCCTTGTCCTTCTCCTCCTCCTCCTCCTTCTTTTTTCTCATCTTCTCTTTTTTCTTCTCCTTTTCCTTCTTCTTCTTCAACTTCTTCGTCTTCTTTTCCTTCTCCTCCTCCTCCCCCTCCTCCTCCTCCTCCTCATCCTCCTCCTCCCCCTCCTCTTCCTTCTTCTTCTTCTTCTTCCTCCTCCTCCTTCTCCTCCTCCTTCTACTTCATCTCCTTCTTCTGTTCCTTCTTTTCCTTCTGCCTCTTCTTTTCCTTCTTCATCGTCTTCATCATCTTCTTCTTCTTGTACTTCTACTTTTTTGCTTCTTCTTCATCTTCATCGTCATTGTTGTCATCTTTTTCTTTTCACCTTCTCCTACTTCTCCTCCATTTTCTACTTTTCCTTCTTTTACTTTTTTTCTACTTCTTTTCATTCTTCTTCTTCATCATCTTCTTCTTCATCTTCTTGTACTTCTACTTCTACTTCTCATTCTTCTCTGCTTCTCCTTCGTCTTTGTCGTCATCATTGCCATCTTCTTCTTTTCACCTTCTCCTCCTACTTCTTTTTCTACTTCTTTTACTTTTTCATTTTGTACTCCTTCTTTTCATTCTTCTTCTCCATCTTCTTCTTTTCATCTCCTTCTTCTGTTCCTTCTTTTCCTTCTTCTACCTCTTTTCCTCCTCCTCCTTCTTCTTGTTTCTCTTCTTCTTCATCTTCTTCTTCTTCGTCTTTTTCTTCTACTTCTTCTTGTACGTCCTCTACTTCATTGCTTCTTGTTCATGTTTGTCATCATCATTGTCAACTTCTTCTTTTCACCTTCTCTTTTTACTCTTTCTCCTTCTTCTACCTCTAATTTATCTACTTCTTTTCATTCTTCTCCTTCTTCTTCATATTCTTCTACTCCATCTTCTTCTTCTTTTCCTTCTTGTTGTTCTTCTACTTCTACTTCTTTGTGTTCATCATCATCGTTGTTGACTTCTTCTTTTCTCCTTCTCCTCCTCCTCCTTCTTCCAATTCTACTTCTTCTTTTCATTCTTCTCCATCTTCTTCTTCTTCTTCGTGTACTGCTACTTCTACTACTTCGTTGCTTCTTCTTCGTCTTTGTCATCATCGTTGTAGTCTTCTTCTTTTCACCTTCTCCTCCTCCTCCTCCTTCTACTTCTTGTACTTTATCTTTTTCTGCTTCTTCTTTTCATTCTTCTTCTACTCCTTATGCTTCTTTATCTTCTTCTCCTTCTTCACCTCCTCCTCCTCTTTCTTCTTGTATTTCTACTTCTTCATCTTCATCATCATCATTGTCGTTGTCTTCTTTTCACTTTCTCCCCCTACTCCTTCTCTTCTACTTCTTCTCCTTTATCTACTTCTTCTTTCATTCTTCTCCTCCTTCTTCTTCCTCTTCTTTTTCTTCTTCTTGTACTTGTACTTCTACTTCTTTGTCGCTTCTTCTTCATCATAGTTGTCATCGTTGTCGTCTTCTTCTTTTCACCTTCTTCTCTTACTCCTCTTCCTTCTTCTTCTACTTCTTCTTTATCTACTTCTTTTCATTTTTCTTCTGCTTCTTCATCTTCTCCTTCTTCTTCGTTTCCTTCTTCACCTCCTCCTCCTTCTTTTGCTTCTACTGCTGCTTCTTCTTTTTCTACTGTCTTTTCATTCTTCTCCTTCTACTTTTCTTGTACATCTACTTCTTCTTCCCTTCTTCGTCGTCATCATCATTGTAGACTTCTCTTCTCCTTTTCCTCTTCCTCCTCCTCCTTCTTCTACGTCTACTTCTTTTCATTCTTCTTCTACTCCTTCTTTTCCTTCTTCTTTGTCTTCTTCCTCATGTTCTTCTTCTCCTTCTCCTTCTGTTTCTTCTTCTTCCTCTTCTACTTCTCCTTCTACTTTTTTTCTTTCTCTTCCTCTACTTCTTTGCTTCTTTTCCTTCATCATCATCTTTGTCATCTTCTTTTCTCCATCTCCTCCTCCTCCTTCTTCTATTTCTTCTTCTGTTCCTTCTTTTCCTTCTTCTACCTCTTTTTTTCTGTCTTCTTCTTCTAATTCTACTTCTTCTCGTACTTCTTGTACTTCTACTCCTTTGCTTCTTCTTCGTGTTCGTCGTCATCGTTGTTGACTTCTTCTTTTCACCCTCTCTTTTTACTCCTTCTTCTACTTCTTTATCTACTTCTTCTTTTCATTTTTCTTCTGCTCCTTTTTCATCTTCTCCTTCTCCTTCTTTGTTTCCTTCTTCACCTCTTCCTCCTCCTCCTTTTGCTTGTACTGCTGCTTCTTCTTTTTCTACTTTGTCTTTTCATTCTTCTTCTTCTTCTTCATCTTCTTCTTCTTCTCCTTCTCCTTCTTCTTAATTTCTTTCTTCTACTTCACCTCCTCCTCCTCCTTCCCCTCCTCCTCATCCTCCTTCTTCACCTGGTTCTCCTTCTTCTTGTACTTATTCTACTTCTACTTCTCTATTTCTTCTTCATGTTCATCGTCATGGTTGTCGTACTTCTTTTCTCCTTCCCGTACTGTTTCCTATTCTACTTCTTCTTCTACTTCTCCTCCTTCTTTTTGTACTTCCTCTTCTACTTCTTCATCATCGTTGTAGTCTTCTTATTTTCACCTTCTCCTCCTACTTCTTCTCCTTCTTCTTCTACTTCTTTATCTATTTCTTTTCATTCTGAGTCTCATACTGCTTCTTCTGTTTCTTCTTTTCCTTCTTCTACTTCTACTTCTTTTCAATCTTGTTATTCTCCTTCTTCATCTTCTTCTTTCTCTTCTTCTTCTTCTTCTTCTTCTTCTAGTTCAACTTGTACTTCTTCTACTTGTTTGCTTCTTCGTGTTCATCGTCCTCATTGTCGACTTCTTTTCTCCATCTCCTCCTCCTCCTCCTCCTTCTACTTCTTTTCATTCTTCTTCTCATCCTTCTTCTTCTTCTACTACTTTTTCTTGCACATCTACTTCTTCTTCTTCCCTTCTTTCTCGTCTTCGTCATCATCGTTGTCGACTTCTTCTCTTCTCCTTTTCCTCCTCCTCCTTCTTCTTCTACTTCTACTTCTTCTTCTTCTACTACTACTTCTTCTTTTCATTCTTTTTCTAATTGTTGTTTTTCTTCTTTTTCTACTTCTTCCACTTCCACTTCTTCTTTGTCTTCATCGTCATCACTGTTGACTTCTTCTCTGCTCCTTTTCCTCCTCCTCCTTCTTCTACTTCTTCTTTTCCTTCTTGTCTTCTTCCTCATCTCCTTCTTCTCCTCCTCCTTCTTTTCCCTCTTTTTATTCTTCTTCCTCTTCTTCTTCTCCTCTTTTTCTACTAATTCTTCTTCTACTTCTCTTTCTACGTCTTCTTTTTCTTCTTCTTCTTCTTCTTTTTCTACCTCTTCTTTTCCTTCTTCTCCTTCTCTTCTCCTTCTCCTTCTTCCTTATCTTTTTCTGCTTCTTTTCATTCTTCTTCTACTCCTTATTCTTCTTAATCTTCATCTCCTTCTTCTCCTCCTCCTCCTTCTTCTTTTTCTTGTACTTCTACTTCTACTTCTTTGCTTCTTCTTCATCTTCATCATCATCGTTTTCTTCTTTTCACCTTTTCCTCTTCCTTCTACTTCTTCTTTATCTACTTCTTCTTTTCATTCTTCATCTACTTCCTCTTCATCTTCTTCTGCTCCTTCATCTTTTTTCTTCTTCTTCTTCTTGTACTTCTATTTCTTCATCGCTACTTCTTCATGTTCATTGTCATCGTTGTCATCTTCTCACCTTCTCCTCCTACTCCTTTTTCTACTTCTCCTTCTTGTACTTTATCTTTTTCTGCTTCTTCTTTTCATTCTACATCTCCTCCTTATTCTTCTTAATCTTCTTCTCCTTCTCCTCCTCCTCCTTCTACTTCTTCTTTATCTACTTCTTTTCATTCTTCTGCTCCTTCATCTTCTTCTTCTTCTTTGTTTCCTTCTTCACCTCCTCCTCCTCCTTCTGCTTCTTCTGCTACTTCTTCTTTTTCTACTTCGTCTTTCCATTCTTCTTCTCCTTCTCTTTTCCTTCTTCTTCTTCTTGTACTTCTACTTCTACTTTTTCTTTGCTTCTTCTTTGTCTTCGTCATCATTGTTGTTGTCTTCTTCTTTTCTCCCTGTCCTCCTCCTCCTCCTTCTACTTCTTCTTGGTCTATTTCTTCTTTTCATTCTTCTTCTTCTTGCTCTTCTTCCTCTTCTTCTTTTCTTCTTCTACTACTTCTTTTTCTTCTTCTTCTCTTCTTCTTTTTCTTCATCGTCATCTTTGTCGTCTTCTTTTCTCCATCTCCTCCTACTCCTCCTCCTCCTTCTTCTATTTATTCTTCTTCTGTTCTTTCTTTTCCTTCTTCTACCTCTTTTTTCCATCTTCTTCTTCTTCTACTACTTCTACTTCTTCTTGTACTTCTACTTCTTTGCTTCTTATTCGTGTTCATCATCATCATTGTCATACTTCTTCTTTTCTCCTTCCTTTCCTCTTTCCTATTCTACTTCTTCTTCTACTTCTCCTACTTCTTCTTGAACTTCCACTTCTGCTTCTTCTTTGCTTCTTCATCTTTGTTGTCATCGTTGTAGTCTTCTTCTTTTCACCTTCTCCTCCAACTCCTCCTTCTTCTACTTCTTCTTTATCTACTTCTTTTCATTCTTCATCTTCTACTCCTTCATCTTTCTTCTTCTTCTTCTTGTACTTCTACTTCTTCATCGTTTCTTCTTCTTCGTCATCATCATTGTCATCTTCTTTTCATCTTCTCCTCCT
>NW_020942194.1:0-653 GCF_900497805.2 Vombatus ursinus
CGAGGTTTATCTATTTTATTTTCTCTTTTTATAATATCTTTTTTTTTTCAGGTTTTTCAAAGAGGGGTATCTCAGATCCTGGAGTCCCACCCTGTGCGGTGGATGAAAGGGAAACTCAGGTTCAGGGAGCTCAAATGGTTGGTAGGAGATCACACATATCTAGCCAGGTACCACAGAAGTCAAATAATTTCACCCCAGACCGTCACAGAAATGAAAACCGAGGCCCAGAAACCTGAATTGGCTGTTATGAATTGACCCCTCAACTGGCATATCCCTGTTTCCTAATGGAATTCTTGCCCTGTTTTCAGTCAAAGGGAACTTGAGGCCAAGAAAACTGAAATGGCTGGCGTAAAATCAAATTTAAGTGACTAGGGACTACACAGGATACATAATTTCATCCAGGAGCTTCACAAACCGGCAAACTGAGGTCTAGACACCTGAAATTCCTGTTACAAATGCATACCGAAGCTAGAAGAATGACCTCAGATAATGTAACACTTGCTCCTGCTGTCACTGAAAGGGAAACTGAGGCTTAGCAACCTGAAGAGACTTCTGTAATTTAACTCAGGTTTTTCTTTTTTCCTCTTTCTTATTATATCTTTTTTTTTTCTTCAGGTTTTTCAAAGAAGGCTATCTCAGATCCTGGAGTCGAA
>NW_020942194.1:753-1257 GCF_900497805.2 Vombatus ursinus
ATTATGTAACACTTGCTCCTGCTGTCACTGAAAGGGAAACTGAGGCTTAGCAACCTGAAGAGACTTCTGTAATTTAACTCAGGTTTTTCTTTTTTCCTCTTTCTTATTATATCTTTTTTTTTTCTTCAGGTTTTTCAAAGAAGGCTATCTCAGATCCTGGAGTCCAATCCTCTGCTGGGGATGAAAGGGAAACTCAGGCCTGGAAAGCTCCATTGCTTTGTACTTGATCGCACATAAGCAGCCAGTGCCCAGACACGTCAAATAATTTCACCCTGGACTGTCACCTAAAGTAAAACTGAGGCCCAGGAACCTGAAGTAGCTGTTAGGGATTGACCCCTCAGCTGGCATTTCCCTGTTTCATAATGGAATCCTTGCCCCTGCTTTCACTGAAAGGCACCTTGAGGACAAGAAAACTGAAATGGCTAGTGTAACATCAAATTTAAGCGACCAGGTCCTACACAGGATACATAATTTCATCCAGGAGAGTCACAACCCGGCAAACTG
>NW_020942195.1:0-704 GCF_900497805.2 Vombatus ursinus
CCTTTTTGCTCTTCCTCCTATTGGTTCTAATTCTTACTTGCAATATCACTAATGTGAAAATATGTTTAAGAGGAATGTGTAGGGGGCAGCTAGGTGGCACAGTGGATAGAGCCCCGGTCCTGGATTCAGAAGGAGCTGAGTTCAAATCCAGTCTCAGCCACAGAACACTTACTAGCTGTGTGACCCTGGGGAAGTCATTTAACCCCCATTGCCCAACCAACCCCCCACCCCAAAAAAGAGGAATGAATATGTACAGCCTATATCAGATTACATGCTGTCTTGGGGAAGGAGGTGGGGAGGATGGGGGATAAAAATTTAAAACTCAAAAGCTTATGGAAGTGATTGTTGTTAAACCAAAATATATTAATTACAAAAAAGGAAGTAATTGCTATAACTATCTCTATTTTCATATGAAGAAACTGAGATAGGCAGAGATTATATGACTTTTCCAGGGTCATAGAACTGGTAATGTCTGAGGCTAGATTTAAACAGAACCTGGAAAATAATACATTAATTCCTATAGCAAGGTAAATAGAAGTTACAAAAACCAAAATCACTGAACACTGTGTACAATAGCCAAATGTGTCCCCAAAGAAGAGATAATAAAATCTTTCTTCTCTTCTTTGAGAATGTGGCAAACAGGAGCTAGAAAATTATAATGTGTGTGTGTGTGTGTGTGTGTGTGTGTGTGTGTGTGTGTGTGT
>NW_020942195.1:714-2685 GCF_900497805.2 Vombatus ursinus
TGGTAGATGTGTATAATACTAATTGATATATTAGTTAGCTTTTTCACATTGCTTTTTCCCCCTTCACCATTTAGCCTCGAGCTCCATGTTAATAACCCTCCTCACCTTGGGAATTTCACATCCTATTCCTGCTATAGCTTTTAAAGATAACCTCTTCTTCCCAACCAACTTCATGTCCATTTCTGTCTCTGAGAAAGGAATTGTGATTACTGGATAATGGTTTTAAATTAAAAAAAAATACTGAAGTAACTGGCTTCTGAATAGGAAGGGTAGACACCTAAGAACTCAGAAGAACTAGTTTTGCTAGAGTCGGGAAAATATTGCAAAAAGGATTTAAAAATGACAAAGGAGGATTAAAGCTGCATATGTATTTCCACCAAGGAAGAAGAAACAGTTCATATGAAACAAAACCCAAGAATGGAGCCAGACATATAATCCGTGAACTCATTTGTTGTTGCTGTGGTTAGAATTTATATAGTGCTTACTATGTATTAAGTGCTTTACAAATATTATCACATTTAATCCTCACAACAACCCTGTGTGGTAGGTGCTATTACTACTCTCCTTTTAGAGTTGAGGAAACCCTAGAATTGAGGTATACAAAGGTTAACTGACTTGCACTGGGTCAGATAGCTAAGTTTCTGAGGCTAACTTTGAACTTAAATCTTCCAGTGCACTACAGCACTCAGCTTCCTACCTTTGGAAATAAAAGATTCAGGTCTAAAGGGATACATAAGAGAGAAAACAAGGTGACACTGAATATTTAGACTCTAGCACCCCTTATGGGACTGTTTCCCCAACTTGCAATTACACTGGCAGTTTAGGTTCCTAGAGAGACAGGTGACTACTACTTTTCTCAGGCCATCACAGGCCATCCTGAGGGGCTGAAGTTTTTAGTACAGTTGCCTGTGAGCCCCCACCAGTGTGCTTCTCATTGATTGTCAACCAGTACTCTCGATTAGATTTTAGAAAAGAATGTTTAGTGATAGGATAACCATTATGGAGAGATAGAAATTATAGGAATCTTCTTCCACATAGAAATTCTTAAAGGCAAAATATCTCAGTTGGAGAAGTTGGAAAACAAAGTAAAGCAAATTCCCTTGAAAATGTTTTGAATGTGAAGTTTTAAAAAAACATAATAATAAACAATCCACTTCAGATAAAAGATAGTATTTAAAAAACCCTTCTACATTAATGTGGCATATCAAAAATGTTGAAGCCCAGAATGTTTCCCAAACAGCAAAGAGAAGTTCTCAGAAAGATCTTGCTTGTGGCAAAGTAGGCATTGCATATAACCTAATAATGTTGCCTAGGAATGAAGAATACCATAGATCAGACAAGAGATAGGGAAGGCTGATACTAGATACAATACTCTCCCTTCATAAAACATCACCTATAGAGTCCCTCATGGCAAAGAAACATGATGGAAATTAAAAGGGTGATAGTGAGCATATAGATCAAGATGTAGAAACACCAGAAAGTCAAAAGAAAAATGGAGCTAATCCAATCCACAAATATATTACCTTGTGATATTGTAGAAAAGTTTTTCTTTCCATTAATGTAATTCATTGTTGGCTAATAACTAATAACCCTGCAGCTTTTGTCCTGACTATGTTATTATGCTACTGAACTATTAGTGTTACCATAACTAGCACTGCAGTATTTGAGCTTTATAAATTGTTATTACTGTTGTTGTTGTCCTAGTTGTTATTGTTATCTTTGCTGGTACTGTATTCTGCTATATTTAAAGCAACCTATTAAGAAATGCTCTCCACTAAGGTACATGTTTTCTATATTTTAATATTCAGGTCACTTTTGATGTGCTCAGAGAAGCTGTGAGATTCAAATGAGATAATGGATGTAAATCACTTTGCAAACCTTAATACACTATATAAATTCCAATTCCCATGATTATTATTAACCTCCAGTCATCAGGGTTCTGCTCTGCTCATCATTCCATTCTTAAGCCTC
>NW_020942196.1:0-2165 GCF_900497805.2 Vombatus ursinus
CCTAGAAAACAGGAGAGAACTAGCAAATTAGTTTATTAATTAATTAATTTAAATAATTAAATTTAATTTAAATTAATTTAAATTAATTAATGTAATTAGTGAATTACACATACACACACACAAATACATGCATGTCTACAAACTTATTTCCATTTCTACTTTTGAGGGAATACCATTAAGTATAGGTTATCTGATGCAATGTTTGTGTTCTGGGCCTCCCCATCTTCCTTCGATTTACTGTATTTTTTTTTTAACATATTTTGTCTTTATAGCAGAGAAGAGACAAACCTTTCTCCCTCCAGACGGAATTCTCTCTGGTGACAAAGTAAGATTTAGGATTCCCTCAAACAGGGATCCTACAGGCGTATTTGCTAGTGGCGATAACCTTCCACCCTGGTAGTGAGACCTCTGGGCCTCTCTGTGAAGAGGGAGATACCTTTCATCATCTGGTCTCAGAGACATCCATTATTTGATACAGTTACGCAAAGGTGGGAGTTTATTAATAATTTTTTTATTAATAATATGCTAGCAGTATTAATAAGATGATTAATTTCCCAGAAACTCTGTCTCTTGAACTTTATGTGTCACAGTATGGTGACCATGAAAGGACTATTATTTTGCATTCTAGGTTTTCAAAAACATTCATTTAGTATTAAACTTTGCCCCCATTACATGTAAAAACAATTTTTAGCATTCTTTTTGTGTATGTGGCAACCAAGGTTAAGTGACTTGCTCAGGGTCCCACAGCTAGTAAGCGTCAAATGTCTGAGACCAGAGTTGAACTCAGGTCCTCCTGATGCTAGGGCTGGTGCTCTATCCACTGTACCATCCAGCTGCCCTAACATTTGTTTTTAAAACTTTGAGTTCCAAATTCTCTCTCTTCTTCCCACCTCACTGAGAAGGCAAGCAATTTGGTATGGTTTATGCATGCGTATTCACGCAAAACATTTCCGTATTAGTCATGTTGTAAAAGAAAACATAGACTAAAAAAAAAAACCCTCAAGAAAAACAAAGAAAGTCAAAAAAGTCTGCTTCCATCTGTATTCAGACATCATCAGTTCTTTCTCTGGGGATGGATAACATTTTTCATCCTAAGTCCTTCAGAGTTGTCTTGGGTTGTTGTATTGCTGAGAATAGCTAAGTTATTCACAGCTGATGACTGAAAAATATTGCTGTTGCTTTGAACGCAGTACATTTCCCTTTGCATCAGCCCATGCGAGTCTTTCCAGGTTTTTTCTGAGAATATCCTGCTCAACATTTCTTAGAACACAATAGTATTCCATCGTACTCACGTTGCACAGTTTGTTCAGCCATTCCCCAATTGATAAGTCTTTCCTTGAGGGTTTCTTTGCTTCTGTAGCCTTCTCTGAAGATGAACTCCAGTCTTCTCTATTCCCATAGAAACTCTATGGTTGGATTCTTTCTCCTTTGGCTGGGCAATTTATTTTTGGTAATACTTTAATTTTCGTAATCACCTCTAGGTGACTGGGCAAGCTGGCATGTCACCCTCTGGGAGGTATGCATAGAGGCCCTTGAGCCCAGTGGGAATATATTTTAAAATCAGTATTATTACCATTTTTGGTTAAAAGGTCAGATCATACTTTTGGTAAAATTTAAGATGACCATTTTTGGTCAAAATGACTGTCCCGGGTAATGATGATGTCACAATGTAGCAGCATTGTTGGGCAAGCTGGCATGTCACCCTCTGGGAGGTATATATAGAGGCCCTTGAGCCCAGTGGGAACAGAATCCCAGAAGTGAGGGGCACTGTAACATCTCCTCCACTAGAAAAGGGAGTGATGCCCTAGAAACTCTGTGCTGAAGGAAATGGCAATGTCCTCAAGGGTTCCTTAGAGCACAGGTTTTAAGTTCATACATACCCTTTAGGGTGAAATGCTCTTGTATTGTAAAGAGACTCCTTAAACCTTGGTAGCCTTATTCGAGCTTGTCTGCAGGACAGGGCCTTTACTCTTCTCAGAAAACTACTAGCACCTCCTTCTGACCCAGAAGCTGGGGGGAAATGGCCATGGCTTTTGTTGGCCCCTTCATGTATCCTTCACATCCAGAGGGACAAAAAATAAATGAAGTTGAACTGTGGCAGTATGGATAGCGCTAGCACTCCTGAACTCAGTGAGTTCAGGAGTGCTAGCGCTATCCATACTGCC
>NW_020942196.1:2265-8045 GCF_900497805.2 Vombatus ursinus
TTCCAGAATTATCGGGGCACAGGACTGTGCCTGAAAATCAGGTTCAAAAAAGAAATTCAGCATTCTTCAGGACATCAAGATAATACATTGTAATGCTCATCATCCTACAGTACAAATATGATGAAATAAAGGAAATAAAGCAGATCCCTTGTGTCTTCTTTTAATATCAATAATGCAATTATTTAAAAATTACTATTTCAGAAAGAATTCTTATTTAATATGCCTTATAAATTTTATTGTGGCAGTGTTAGAAGCTATGTCCAAAATGAGGAGTTTCACAGGTCTCATCATTTAAACATGATTATGTTTTTTTTGTGTGTTTTTGTTTTTTGTTTGTTTGTTTTTACAAATGAGGAAATGGGGGCCCAGGGAGGTAACAGTGATTTGAAGGGCCCACACGGGTAATTTACCTGTGTCAGAAGCAGACTGTCTTGTTACATACAAATAATAGCATCTAAAAAACAAATCAACTCTTTGAGGGACATTCTTAAAGTCCAGCCTCAAAATAAAGGGCCACTTGGGATTAAAATCCTGGGAGGTAACCATGGCAACTAGAGGACACAACAGACTCTTTACCTTTCCACAGTCAAGATCCAGGACATTCTAGAAACCTCACTCAGACTTACTATGATAACATTTAGCAACTTCCAACCCCAAAAGATTTTTATCAAATGTTTATCAAATGATATTATATGATGTTTATCAAATGATATTATATGATGAAATCATTTATATATGTGTGTAGGGTATGTGTGATTTGATATAATACTTAACATAAACTTCTATATTTATTATCAAAATATAGCTTAACAATTATATTCCTATATATACAAATACAGTAACTATATTCATATATTTAAACTATTATATAGTTTATATATTTTATTTTTGTATAGAGAGAGCCAGCATTATTATGCAGAATCACTAGAAGCAGACCCATAAGATTACATCCAAAGTGCGAAGGAATTGAACAGACCATTTAAATGTGCATGTTCTCTTTTGTTTTTTCACAAATGAGGAACAAATGAGGAAAAAATGGAGGCCTAGAGAGGTAAAGGGATTTGAAAGTAACACAAAAGTAATTTCCCTGTGTCAGAAGCATGTTGTGTACCATACCACTAATACAACCTAAAAAACAAATCAAAAATGTTTGAGGAAAATTCTTGAAGTCAGGCCCCAAAATAAAGGGACATTTGGGATGAAATCCTGAGAGGTAACTGACAACTATATAACAGAATGACTTTTGCCTTTCAACAGTCATGATACCGGACATTCTGGAGAGCCTCGGCTCTATCTTACTACATATAGGATAACATTTAGTAGTTTTCAGCCCCCAAATTTTAGGTTATCAATGATGGCCCTGCATTCATGTGTGTGTATGTTTTATATGTGTGGGTCAGGTTTCTTGGTATATACACTTTATCTGGCTTATTTAAATATCAATAATAATTCAAATAGTAAAGAAATTGTTTATTTAACTAAGAATTTCCCTATTTAGCCAGATTATTATTATAGAGAAACGATAGAATCTGAGCCAATGATATTTGCATCCAAAGTGGGTGGAATGTCAGAGATCAGAGAAACATCAAACACACACACACACACACAGATACACACACGGACACACATACTCATATATGTGTGCACATATACATACACACATGTATACATATGTGTACATGACACACATGACAAACAGCTAGAGATGACCATTTACAACTGGTGTCTCCAACTCCTTTCCCTTGCTTTTTTTGAAACTCTCTGTAGTCTGGCTCCCACCTTCATTGTTCAACTGACCCTTCTTTCTCCAGAATTACCAATAATCTTCAAATTGTCATTTCTTTAACCTCATTCTTCTTGACTTGTCTGCAGGCTTTGACACTGTCAATCACCCCTTTTTCTTGATACTCTTCTCTCTAAGCTTTAGTGACACAACTCTCTCCTGGTTCTCCTTCTACCATATCCAAAGTGAAACTCATTCTTTTTGCCCCAACCCTCAAATCTTCCTACTTTCCCAATGCTATGGCAGGCATCCTCCAATAATCCAGGCTCAGAGATGAAGTATCATGCACTTCTCATCAACTCTTACACACTCACACTCCTGACCCCATATTCAATATGGAACAAAGTCCTGTGATTCCACTTGTGTGACATCTCTTCCACCATTGACACTTTCTTGATTCAGGCCCTAATCACCTCACACCTCAGATATTTCAGTGCCCGCTGGTTGATCTGGCTGCCTCTCTCCCCCCAGTCAGGCAATCCTCAACCCAGTTGTCAAGGTCATTGTCCTAAAACTCTCACCTGACCATGTCACCACCCACTCAACAACCTCCTCTGGCTCCCCAGCAAAGGATCCAATATAAAATCCTCCCTCAGGCTGCTAGAGCCCTTCATCACCTCCCCTTCTCCTGCTTTTCCAGTCTTTTTTTCACCCTACTTCCCCCCATATATGCTATATGGTATGGGCCTCCTTTCTGTTCTGTGAACAGGACACTCCACCTCCTGACTCCCTGGGTTTTTCTCAATACCCTTTTTGCCTAGAACACTTGCCCTGGCTTCCCTGAAGCCCTGGCTATAGCCCCTCTTTTACAATAAATCATTTTCAATCCTTCTTAACTTTAGTGCCTTCCCTCTCTTGACCTGCTCCAATTTATCCTGTCCATAGTGGGTATCTGCATACTTGTTGGAGTGTTGTCAGTCCCACCAAACTGTGAGTTCCAAGAGAGCCGGGGATGTCCTGGTATCTCTTTATGTCTCTGGTGCTTAGCAAAGGGTCTGGCATGCAGGAGGCACTTAATAAATGTTTGTTGGCTTGAAGGTCTAAGAAAGAGCTCGTATTGGAGAACCTAACCCCTTTTGATACTTTCAAAAGATTCCAGGTCCCCAAATTCCAAATAATGACTTCTTATAAGATGATAGATTTATCCCTAGAAGGAGCTGAAAGGCCATGGAGTCTAACCGCCTCATTTGACAAATGGGGAAACTGAGGCTCCATTTTTCAGTGAATGACCCAGGAAGCCACCGCTAAAAAAAAATCTGAGAAAGAATTCCAAGTCAGGTCTTCCTGCCCCCAAATCTAGCACTTGCTTCACCATAACACATAGCAGCTTCTTGTAATCACAGGTCTCATATACTTGCTTTCACCTTACTCACCTAGACAGCAGCTCCTCAGGCCTTCTTGCTCCAGCATCCATGGTGCTTCCTTTTGCTCAAAATAAGAGACCACATCTTCTCTGGGAACTGGAAGCCCTGGGCATGGGAGTCAGTTAGGGATGAGCATGGAGAGAAACTTGTAATTTAGTTCACTTTAGGGAGAAGAGTGTAGATACAGAGCTGCTCCACTTTGAGAATCACTCCATTCTGGTCACACATACTGACCCATCAGAGTTTGTGTTGCAAGTAACCCAAAATGGGATGTGTTGTACAACCTGTTCTGAGAAACAGCCAAACCCTCTGCCCCCCATCCTGTTATGCTCCGTTCTGGCAGAAACTCCTCATGCCCAAACTGGGTAAAAGGGTAATTGTGCCCCAGCTCCAGGGACCTTGATGAATCACCCTTTGCCCTGTCCTCCTGTACTGGCTCTTCACTTCCTGAGACCTATAGAAACCTTGTGTACTGTTCATTCAGGAAGTGTTTGCCCCTTTGGATGAGAGGTGGGGGAAAAATCATGGAACCTGTTTGGAGTCAGAGAATTTGATCTTGTGCACCTTCTTCATAGAAGGATAGACTCATTGTGTAGTTTCCATTGTCTAGAAATCAGAGGCAGCTGATGGTGCAGTAGAGAGAGCCCTGGACCTGGAGTCAGGGTTGCCTGAGGTTAAATCCTGTCTCAGTTACCAGCTGGGTACCTCTGGACAAGTCACTTAACAGCTGTTTGTCTCAGTTTTCCAACTGTAAATTGGGGATAATATCACCCAACTTCGAAGGTTATTGTGAAGATAAAGTAACATAATAGTGTAAAGAAATCACTTTTCCCGGCACATGGCAAATAGCTGGTGAATATAAATGCCTATTCCCTTCACTTCCTGTCCCACCATCTTTGTGGGAATTTTGGGGTAATAGGAAGGAAGATGAAGGACAAATGTGCTGCACTGGCTACAAGTAAGAGCTATGAGCTACCAATGTCTGCTTGTTAAATAGAAGACTATTCCAAATACTAGGCCCATCCCAAAGAGGAAGGGGTTGCAAGGAAAAGCTGCCTGAGCAGTTCTCAGAGATTTGGCAGACAAAATTCACGTCCAGCTAGAGGTTAGACCAAATAACTCCCTGAGATTAGTTGCAAATCTGAGATTCTTCCACACCAATTGGATCTCCGACCTGACACCACCTAGAATTGGTTAAGAGACAGCATCAGGTGCAACAAAGGAAACTCTCTGGTTCCTATCACAGAATGCAAAGATTTCTTCTAGGAAAACTAGGCAGCATGAGGGGTCTGTCTCTTGGACACAGGAGACTTAATATTTTCTCTCTCTAATAATTGATAGATCCTCCAAACCCTGCACACTAGGGAATGAAGATGTCCCCTTTGCTTGCAGACTCAGAGTTACCAGGGGAAGTGTCCTTACCCAGGGATAGTAGGTTCCAGGCATTCTCCAGCATGACCCCCTTGTACAACGTCTTCTGAGGATGGTCCAAGAGGCTCTGCTCCTCCTGGGTGAAGTCACAGCCACATCCTTGAATGTCACTCTCTCCTAAATCATCAAAAGTCATAGGCCATAGAGCTGAAAAACACTGCAGAGGTAAATAGTCTGATCCTCATTGATTTATAGGAGGAAACTTGAAACCCAGAGAAGGGATTTGCCCAATAGCCATGTCCTTTGTGATTGCCAGACTGAACACCTGAAATCATTGTCATTAAGAGCCCAATGGAATTTTGAGAAAAGCATTTTATATGGTTATCAGTTGGAATAAATCTGAGAAATATCTTATTTTGCAATGTATCTTCTTGTGGAATCAGGGAGAAAATGTGTTCTATCTGTGAGGTGTGTGGATCTATGGAGAAGAGAGAGAGTGATGTGAAATTTCTTCCCTTTCAGAAGTGTGTGGTATATTTTAAAGAAAACTCTGTGAAGTCTTTATGAGAAGCTGAGATGGGATGGGGGAGTTTTATGAGATCTTTTAAAAAAGAACAAAGTTAAACATCTAGTTTGTTTCCTGAGAGCTTGAAGAAAGTCTTATCTGGATGAAAACATGAAGAGAATTCTAAAGAGATATTCATCAGATTCTGCACTGCATTGAGTGGTATGAGATGCTTTTCAGCCAAGTGAAGAAGAGTTATGTATTATTACATTGAGGGCTTGAGGTCACTCTGGGTATGTGTCATATCCAAAACAGTTTATACTTTTGTTTTATGATTGCTTTCATTTGTCCATGGTGTATATTCTTTAATTACAAAATTAATTACATAATAAAAAGAGTAACTGTGATGGAGAAGGGCAAGCTAGGTGGCATAGTGGATAGAGCACTGGGCTTGGAATCAGGAAGACTCATCTTTAATGAGTTCAAATATGGCCTTAGTAACTTAGTAGTTGTGTGACCCTGAGCAATTCACTTAACCTTGTTTATCTAAGTTTCCTCATCTGTACAATGATCTGGAGAAGGAAACAGCAAACTATTCCAGTATCTTTGCCAAGAAAAGCCCTAACAGGTTTACTAAGTGTTGAACATGAATGAAATGACCAAACAACAACCATGATGGAGGAAAGAGGGTTCATTTATTGGTTAAAAAGAAAGAAGCAATATTTAATTAGCTTGGGTTTTGTTTGAGCTAATTTAT
>NW_020942197.1:0-521 GCF_900497805.2 Vombatus ursinus
AAAAAAGGGTTCTTTCTTTTTTTCTAGGATTATGTTCCTTTGATGGAAAAAATGATCAACCTAAATGAAACCATAGGGAGCCAGGTGACTGAATTTATTCTCATGGGCATCACCAACCTTCCTGAGCTGCAGGGCCCACTCTTTGTTGTGTTTTTTCTCAATTACATCCCCAATTACATGTGGGGAATCTGGGCCTGATCATCCTGATCAGTGTTGATTCCTACCTCAAAACCCCCATGTACTTCTTTCTCAGGCATCTGGCATTTGTTGATCTTGGCTATTCCACAGCTATTGGGCCAAAAATGCTAGTTGGATTCATGGAGGAGAAAACTATCATTTCCAATAATGGATGTGCAATGCAGCTAGGTTTCTTTCTGATATTTATTGCCAGTGAAGTTTTTATCCTTTCAGCCATGGCCTTTGACCGCTATGTGGCTATTCCTATTTCACTTAAAATTCTATGATGCCATGAACTTATTCTTTGTGCTAACAGCATAGAATCTGCAACCAGCACTCACATT
>NW_020942197.1:3521-4013 GCF_900497805.2 Vombatus ursinus
GAATAATGTGACTGAGAAATTTAAGGATTTCAAAGCAGGATCAAGATTAGAGTGGGAGATTGGGAAGGCACCCAAAAATCCATGTCCAAATTTTTTTGGGTTTTATTGTTTTGATTGGATCACTGAGAGCAAGTAGTCAGAGAACACTTTTTGACCACTCCCTCCCTCAGTCCCACCTCCCTTCTATTAGCCCTTACCCTTTTCTTGCCCTTTACCCTTATTACTTATTCCCTCCCATCTATCTCCCCTCCTTTTGCTTTCCCCCTTTCCCTCCTACTGCCTACAGGGCAAATGAGATTTCTATACCTAACTGATTGTTATTCCCTCCTTGAGCCAAATCTGATGAGAGTAAGGTTCAAACATTGTTCGTCTGTCTCCCTTCTTTCCCTCTACTCTAATGGATCTTTGTGCCTTTTCCTGTAACATAATTTACCCTTGTCTGACTCCTCCTTTCCTTTTCTCCCAATACATTCCCTTAGTTAGATCAGATTA
>NW_020942198.1:0-726 GCF_900497805.2 Vombatus ursinus
TCTTGCATCTGCCCTGCCTCTCTAGATGCACTGCCATTGCAACGGGTACCTTCATTTTCATTTGCTAGGATTAGTGCAAATTTAGGGTTAGTCTGAATCTCCCTGTTAAGCAATCTATGATTTCTATTCTGTAGCATAGTGGAAAGACTACTGAACTTGAGAGTCTGATAACCTGGGTTTGAGTTCTGGCTCTGCCTTCTACTAGCTAGGTAACTTCTCTGAGCCTCAGTTTCCTTATTTTCAAAATGGGGATGATAATCTTGAACCATCCACCTTGCAGGGCTGTTGTAAGGCTCAAAATAAATGACATGTGCAAAAACACTTTGTAAACTCAGAGGTGCCATATAAATATGATCATTACCCAGAATGCCTCCACTAAAGTCCTCTTTCTTGGTTCAGAGGTAACCCTGGGTCTTCAAAGACCATAACAGCAGAGTACCAGCTCTGGCAGGTCCTACTGAGCTGGAAGGTTTCAAGTACTGGCCAGTGATGGACTGCATGGCTGTTGTCCAAGGACCAGCCTGACCAAATTCAGAGACACTCATCACCAGGAGATCACCTACTTGGTGATAGATCTGGGCTACAAGCAACTCAGGAAACCATCTATTAAAGTGTGAGAAAGCTGTAAACTGTATAGGTGAAGGGAGTGCTCAGACAGGTGAAATTACAATTCATTCAAATTACTGAACGAACACTATTATTAGCCAAGTATCTTGCATTTAATAG
>NW_020942198.1:826-5369 GCF_900497805.2 Vombatus ursinus
GGCCTGAGAGATAGGCGCTATTATTATTATTCTCATCTTAAAGATGAGAATAATAATAATAGCGCCTATCTCTCAGGCCTGTTGTGAGGAAAAATGAGATAATATTTGCTAAGTGCTTTGTACACCTTAAAGTGCTATATAAATGCTAGCTATTATTAGTATTGTCATTACACATGGTGTCCCAAAAGTCTTAGTGCAGTTTTAAGCTATTAAATCTTAAAGTTTAAAACTGCACTACAACTTTTGAGATGCTGTGTATAAGAAGAAATAAAGATCTTTCATCTCCACACCTATAGGAAACCTAAGTTTTTTCACTGTTCTGGGTAAAAGCCTTGATTTTTTTTTGACTGCGTCCTTTTAAAGGCAAAAGAATAGGGAAAAAATGAATTTGGCATCTCTGCTATGGTTTAAAAAAAAAGGAAAAAAAGGGCTTGGCAAGAAAGCAGGGCGCCTGGCCTGACCAATGCTTCTTAAAGCTACAATCCAAATTTCCCCTGAAAATGTGAATAAGAAGGACATTTCTTTTCAACTTATGTATTCTAGCATATTGAGGAGACTTCTGGCCATCACGGAGATATCCCATGTAGTCAGGTGACTCGTAGCTAAGACCCTGAGACTGGTTGAGGTAAGACAGGAGGGCCGAGATGAGCAGCTCAGTGGCCTCTGCAGCCAGGTGTCTGGCATCCTTCTGCCTGCCTATACCAAGTGGCTCTGCACACATATACATATTTACTTAAATACACATGTACTTACACATGTATACCCGTATACATCCACATCTGTATCTAGATCTCTACTCATATGTACCTATAGATGTATCTGAACTAGCCTGGATGCCTTTGGGTCAAACAACAGATCAAAAAGGCAGCCCAAGTTTTCTGAATGGAAGGTAGTGGATAGTTTGTGAGAATGGAAAATTAGGTTGGCAGAAGTTGAGGACTAAGAACCTTCCCAGTCCCCTTCTGTTCATTTAGCCAGGGAAGCTAAGCCAGGGCTGCAGTTGGTGGAGCATGCTGGCTCAGTGGCCAGGGGGACTCAGCCCAATGTGGCCCATCTGTAGAAGTGGGGGCAGAATAGAAAGAAAATACAGACTGCTTGACTATCAAAAGAAAAGAAAGATCTAGTCTGGATTCAGGTAGTTGAATAGGGGCACCTAGAACCAAGGAATCCAGAGATAAAATAAATTCCCCAACTGTATGAAACTAAACTCTGTCTCTGTTCTATGGACCTATACTCACCTACCTGCATATATTTCATAAATCTTGATGCTGAAAGTTCATTTTTGGGGGTGCTTTTAAGGTTCCCAAATCTTCTAGGCATTTTGTAGTTATGTGGAATGTGACTTTCCTTTTTATTATTTCCTCTTGGATTTTGTTATTACATAGAAATATTGTTGGTTTTTGTGGGCTTATTTTGTAGCTGGCAACTTTGCTGAAGCTATTAATTGCCTCAACTAGTTTCTTTGCTCATTTCCTAGGATTTTTTAAGTATCATGTCATCAAAGAGGGATCATTATGTCTCCTCTTTGCCTAACATTAAGCCTTTTATTTCTTTCTTTTACTTTATTGCTTTTGCTAGCATTTCTAGTCAAATAACAGTGGGGAGAGTGGGTGCCTGAGAGCATCTTGCTGTCCTTGGCTTACTTTGACTGTGGATGATAGGAGAGAGATAAGCTTCAGGAAAGAATCTAAACCCATGCATGGTGACTTTTTGCTACAAGAGGAAATGAATTACTGCCTAAAATGTAGTAGATAGATACTTCAAGAAATCCCATCACTCCCACAGGTACCAAGGTCAGGGCTTGTATCGCAAGGAAATCTGAACCTTGTTCTCATAGGCTCTCAACATTAGCACTGGAAGAACCTTAAAAATCATTTTACCTAGCCCTCTCATTTCATTCATTCATTCATTCATTCATTCATTCATTCATTCATTCATTCATTTATTTATTTTTGATGATTGGGGTTAAGCGACTTGCCCAAGGTCACACAGCTAGTTAAATGTCAAGTGTTATGTGTGTGAGGCCAGATTTGAACTCAGGTCCTCCTGACTTCAGGGCAGGTGGTCTATCCACTGCACCACCTAGCTGCCCCCCTCTCATTTTATAAAAGAGGAAACTGAGATCCAGAGAAGAGGAGAGACTAGGACACACTAGCCATCTGAGGAGGTCTCCTTGGAGTCAGGATACCTGGGTCTGAATGCTTCCTCCAACATTTACCAGTTGCATGACCATGGGCAAATTAGTTCACCTCCCCAGGCCCCAGTTTCTTCACTTGCAAAAATTGGATAACACCATTTATAATATAGACTTCACAGGGTGGTTGTAAGGACCAAACGAGCTAATGGATGGAAGCACCATGTAAATCTTAAATTGGCACACAGCAGCTATTATTAGTGACCTAGAATAGGGCCAGGTGGTGGGGCACTTTATCATCTGCTGTGCTGCTGGATGTTATTGTGTATGGAAGAACCATGTGGGCCAATATGCTTGTCTTGTATTGCTGTACCCTAAGAGGAACATTCCTAGAGGTAAATCTGAAAAGTGCATGGAGAAAGCCAGATATTTGTAGGAATTTACCTTTACCAGACCTGGGCAATTAAAGATATCTTGTTTTCTAAATTCCAGAGGCAACAGAGGGCAGAACTACACTGAGGTTTTTAGACTGGCTATACACAAAGCAATAGGAAACAGATGTATTTCTAAAAAGTTGTAGGTAAAGTAAAATTTGATAAATAAGAATTCTCTTTTCCTACTGACTACCACTATGAAATTTGATGGCTATGCATCCCTATAAAGATAAAAGCTAAGCTTTTGGCACCAGCGTCTGTCATTGTGTAAAGATGTCTTATGTGTTTATATCAGGTGTGTGTAGGGGGATGGGTACATAAAGATGTCAGAGTGGATGCTGCTCCCTTGTCTCTCCTTCTATTTCCTGACCCAGGATTTAGGGCTCATAACATGAGGCCACTTGACATTTCCTGATCCCAGGCCCAACTTCAAGCAACAATAGCTCACATTTATAGAGGGTGTTAAAGTTTACAAAATTATTTCCTCCCAACAGTCTTGGGTGATAGGTAGTATGAGTATCATTATTCCCAGATTTCAAACTGAGGCTTCGAGAGTCTACGTAATCACATGGCACAGACATGGTAGAGATGGACCTGGAACCCAGGTCTTGTGGCTCCAAGTCTGACATTCTCTTTCCACTCTTAGATGCTGCCTTGTCTGGACAATCTTGCCCATAACCCTCTGAAACTTGAGACCAGAGCAGACCTGGGCATCCTGGCCAATCTGTCAGAGAATTCCCCAGGATAGGCTGAGCATCCAATACCAAGGAGCTGTTACAGTCTGCAAAGACATCGTTAGATTCCTGGCATGAGGTCGGGGTAGGTTTTGGACATCTGGTAGCTGTCAGGACCCTTAAACCTTCCTAGAGTCCCTATGGTTTCTCTTAGGAAGTGGCATGTCTCTTTCCTAGACACGATATTGGTCCTTTGCAAACAAACCTCTTGTCTCTCTCCAGCAGCAACAGTTGCTTTGAACAGAGGGAGAGAGACTAGAGTGACATCTGGACAGTGGGGAGACCACATGACCGTCATGGATGAGGTGATCTGCTATATAACCCAATAGAAAATGGAATTGCCACCTTGTTTTCTCCACACGTCCCTTCATACATACTTTTTCTTGTAGGCCGTTTTGCAGGATCTGTTGTTGTCTGAAAAGCAAACAAAGGATCATTGTTGAGTTTTTTTGCTTCAGTGACAAAAAAGCTAAACATCTTCCTTCCAAAGTCCTCATTGGTGAATCTAAAGTTCGACTTTATATATTTGGGAGAGTGTTAGAAATTCACAAAGAATAGATAAATTGTCTTTCTCTGGGTCCCTTTTGCCCTGTCAGGTAGATTTGTGTCTCTGTGGTAGACAACTGTTGTTCAGGTCACTGTGTAAGCAGTATGGGGCATCTGGCCACCCTGCCACTGCCACACCCTGACTCCCCCTAGGTCTGTGGGGAGCTGGAACACATAGAAATGGTTTGCCACAGGGATGAGATCTTCCCTTAAATTCCATGGGGTTCCACCACAGCATTTGACGAATGCAACTTTTACCTTGTATCCAATTTTGAACCAGATTCAGAGAATCATAAAATTATAGAATCTCAGAGTTGGAAGGGACCTCAGAGCCCATCCTGTCCAGTCTGTACAGATCCATATTTGCTGAACTGAATGGGACTGGATTGCTATGGATAAGCTGGAAAGTGTCCAGAAGACAATAAAGAGGAGGTTGGAGAGTCTAGAGATCATGCCATATGAGGACAGATTAAAGGAACTGGTAATGTTTAGTCATGAAAAGGGAAGAGAGGACATGATGGCAGTCTTCAGATATTTGAAGGGCTAGCTATTATATGGAAACTGGATTAGATTTATTCTGCTTGACCCCAGTGGGTGGCAGCTGCTGAGAAGCAGGTGGAAGCTTTCCTTTTCTGTAGAGATCACTACCAGCTTTCCAGTTGATTTGCAACCTCCGAGTTATGACCTGACTCTGG
>NW_020942199.1:0-1187 GCF_900497805.2 Vombatus ursinus
TAATATGGAGCTCTGTGATGTAACAGAGAGCTCTTTGATTAGGCCCAGCCCAAGGAAGACTTGCCCCTATGAAGAGGCATTGTAACAGAGAGCTCAGTGACTAGGCCGACCAAAAGGTAGACTTGCCCCTATGAAGAGGCAGTGTAACAGAGAGCTCTGTGACTAGGCACCCCTCAAGGAAGACTTGCCCCTATGAAGAGGCAGTGTAACAGAGAGCTCTGTGACTAGGCATACCCCAAGAAAGACTTGCCCCTATGAAGAGGCAAAGAAACACTATGCTGGTGACTAGGCCCACCCCAAGGTAGGCTTGCCCTTATGAAGATGCAGTGTAATGGAAAGCTCTGTGACTAGGCCCACTGCAAGATAGACTTCCCCTATGAAGAGGTAATTTAACAGGCAGCTCTGTGATGTAACAGAGAGCTCTGTGACTAGGCCCACCCAAGGTAGATTTGCCCCTATGAAGAGGCAATGTAACAGAGAGCTCTGTGTCTAGGCCCACCACAAGGTCGTCTTGCCACTATGAGGAGGCTGTGTAACAGAGAGCTCTGTGACTAGGCTCACCCCAATGTAGACTTGCCCCTATGAAGAGGCAGTGTAACAGATTGCTTTGTGACTAGGCCCACCCCAAGGTACACTTGCCCCTATGAAGAGGCAGTGTAATGAAGAGCTCTGTGACTAGGCCCACTGCAAGATAGACTTGCCCCTATGAAGAGGTAATTTAACAGAGAGCTCTGTGATGTAGCAGAGAGCTCTGTGACTAGGCCCACCCAAGGTAGACTTGCCCCTATGAACAGACAGTGTAACAGACAGCTCTGTGACTAGGCGTACCCAAAGGTTGACTTGTCCCCTTGAAGTGGCCGTGCAATAGAGAGCTCTGTGGTTACACCAACCCCGAGTTACACTTTCCCCTATGAAGAGGCAGTGTAAAACATTGCTCTGTGACTAGGTCCACCCCAAGGTAGACTTGCCCCAATGAAGAGGCAGTGTAACAGAGAGCTCTGTGACTAGGCACACCCCAAGTTAGACTTGCCCCTATGAAGAGGCAGTGTAACACTTTGCTCTGTCACTAGGCCCACCCCAAGGTAGACTTGCCCCTATGAAAAGGCAGTGTAATATGGAGCTCTGTGATGTAACAGAGAGCTCTTTGATTAGGCACACCCCAAGGAAGACTTGCCCCTATGAAGAGG
>NW_020942199.1:1287-3239 GCF_900497805.2 Vombatus ursinus
CCCAAGGGAGACTTGCCCCTATGAAAAGGCAGTGTAATATGGAGCTCTGTGATGTAACAGAGAGCTCTTTGATTAGGCACACCCCAAGGAAGACTTGCCCCTATGAAGAGGACTTGTAACAGAGAGCTCAGTGACTAGGCCCACCAAAAGGTACACTTGCCCCTATGAAGAGGCAGTGTAACAGAGAGCTCTGTGACTAGGCACACCCCAAGGAAGACTTGCCCCTATAAAGAGGCATTGTAACAGAGAGCTCTGTGACTAGCCACTCCCCATGGAAGACTTGCCCCTATGAAGAGGCAGAGTAACACAATGCTGTGTGACTAGGCCCACCCCCAGGTGGAATTGCTCCTAAGAAGAGGCAGTGTAATGGAGAGTTCTGTCACTAGGCCCACCCCAAGGTACACTTGTCACTATGAGAGGCAGTGTAACAGAGAGCTCTGTGACTAGGCCCACCCCAAGGTGGACTTCCACAATGAGGAGGCAGTGTAACAGAGAGCTCTGTGACTAGGCCCATCCCCAGGTACACTTGCCCCTATGAAGAGGCAGTGTAACAGAGAGCTCTGTGACTAGGCCCACCCCAAGGTAGACTTGCCCCTATGAGGAGGCAGTGTAACAGGGAGCTCTGTGACTAGGCACACCGCAAGGTAGACTTGCCCCTATGAAGAGGCAGTGAAATAGAAAGCTCTTTGACTAGGTCCAACCCAAGGTAGACTTGTCCCTATGAAAAGGCACTGCATTAGGGAACTCTGTGATTTAACAGAGAGATCTGTGACTAGGCACACCCCTAGGTAGACTTGCCCCTATGAAGAGGCAGTGTAACAGATTGCTTAGTGACCAGGCCCACCCCAAGATAGACTTGCCCCTATGAAGAGGTAGTGTAATGAAGAGCTCTGTGATTAGGCCCACTGCAAGATGGCCTTGCCCCTATGAAGAGGTAATTTAACAGAGAGCTCTGTGACTAGGCCCACCGCAACGTAGACTTGCTCCTATGAGGAGGCAGTGTAACAGAGAATTCTGTGACTAGGCCCACCCCAAGGTACGCTTGCTCCTATGAAGAGGCAGTGTAACAGAGAGCTCTGTGACTAGGACCACCCCAAGGTGTACTTGCCCCGATGAATACTCAGTGTAATGGAGAGCTCTGTGAATATGCCCACCCCACGGTAGACTTCCACTATGCAAAGGCAGAGTAATATGGAGCTCTGTGATGTGACAGAGAGCTCTTTGACTATGCCCATCCCAAGGTAGACTTGCCCCTATGAAGAGTCAGTGTAACAGAGGGCTCTGTGACTAGGCCCACCCCAAGGTACACTTGCCCCTATGAGGAGGCATTGTAACAGAGAGCTCTGTGACTAGGCCCACCCCAAGGTAGACTTGCCCCTATGAATAGACAGTGTAAAAGAGAGCTCTGTGAGTAGGCCCACCCCAAGATAGTATTGCCCCTATGAAGGAGCAGTGTAACAGAAAGCTCTGTGATAAGGTCCACCCCAAGATACACTTGCCCCTATGAGGAGGCAGTGTAACAGAGAGCTCTGTGACTAGGCCCACCCCTAGGTAGACTTGCCACTATGAAGAGGCACTGTAACAGAGAGCTCTGTGACTAGGCACACCCCAAGGTAGACTTGCCCCTATGAAGAGGCAGTGTAATACATTGCTCTACAACTAGGCCCACCCCAAGGTAGAATTGCTCTTATGAAGTGGCAGTGTAATGGAGAGCTCTGTCACTAGTCCCACCCCTAGGTACACTTGCCCCTTTGATTAGGCAGTGTAACAGAGATCTCTGTGACTAGGCCCACCCCAAGGTACACTTGCCCCTATGAAGAGTCAGTGCAATAGGGTGCTCTGTGATGTGACAGAGAGCTCTTTGATTAGGCCTATCCTAAGGTAGACTTGCCCCTATGAAGAGGGAGTGTAACAGAGAGCTCTGTGACTAGGCCCACCACAAGGTACACTTT
>NW_020942200.1:0-1446 GCF_900497805.2 Vombatus ursinus
GGTCGTAAAGCCGGGTTCCGCCTAAGTGGGTAAGGCTATGAAGAGTCATCAATAGGGGTAGCAACAGTGCCTTGGGCAGAATTAGCAAGCCATTTGGGTGTCTTCTCCATCCCCCCTTTTCAGGGGTGCCATCCGGATCACTGGATTGATAAGATGGTTGGACAGGAAGCATCCCCTCAGGTTCCACGACCATAGCGGGTATCAAGGGTTTGCAGGCAGCCGCTCGGGCAGCCTTATCCGCTGCTGCGTTCCCTAGAGACTGGGGGTCAGTTCCACGGGTGTGAGCAGGAACATGAATTACCGCCACCTCCTTGGGAAGCCAGACAGCATCCAGCAGGTCCTGGATCTGACTCTTGTTCCTAATCTCCCTTCCCGCCGAGGTTAACAGACCCCTTTGGAGATATACATATCCATGGATATGAACAGTGGCAAAGGCATAGCGGCTATCTGTGTAAATATTTACTCGCCTCCCTGCAGAGAGTCTAAGGGCTTGAGTTAAGGCAATGAGTTCAGCACGTTGAGCAGATGTGCCAGGGGGTAGAGCGGTATCCCAGAGGGTCTCAACCGGAGTGACCACGGCTGCACCCGCCCTACGGATCCCCTCCTGAACAAAACTGCTGCCGTCTGTGAAGAGCACTAGGTCGGGGTTTGTTAAAGGAACATCAGTAAGTCCAGGGCGGGACGTGTGGATGGAGTCCAGTGTGTCCAGGCAGTCATGTATAGGGGAGGAAGGAGGGGAGTCAGGGAGCAGGGTGGCCGGGTTGAGTGTGACCAGAGGAGCGAAAGAGATGCGCGCGGAATCTAGGAGTAAGGATTGGTAATGAGTCAGGCGTGAATTTGAGATCCATCTTGTCGGCGGGGAATGTAAAAGCTGTTCCAGATGATGTGATGCTGAAATCTCAAGAGGCTGCCCGAAAGTGAGCTTTGCGGCTTCCCTAACCAAGACGGCAACGGCCGCCACAGTTCGCAGGCAAGAGGGCCACCCGGAAGCCACAGGGTCCAGCTGCTTGGAGAGATAGGCAACAGGACGATTCCAGGGCCCCAGGGGCTGGGTCAGAACCCCTTTGGCCACAGCTCGAGACTCAGACACATAGAGGCGGAAGGGCTTGGACAGGTCTGGCAGGGAGAGGGCAGGCGTGCTGGACAGCGCCTTTCGGAGCTTGTCGAATGCTTCCTGCTGCCGTGGTCCCCAAACAAATTGGGTGGGTTCACCAGTTAGGGCCTCATATAGGGGTTTGGCAACCTCGGCAAACCCCAAGATCCAGAGGCGACAGTATCCAGCCATCCCCAGGAATTCCCGGAGCCCGCGGCGGTCCCTCGGGGCGGGCATGCCCAAAATGGCAGCTACACGCCCCCTGACAGTAACCTTTGACCAGAACGAAGGGTGAAACCCAAGTAAACAACGGATTGAGAGCACAGTTGTGCTTTCTTTCCAGAGATACGATA
>NW_020942200.1:1546-5584 GCF_900497805.2 Vombatus ursinus
TTGCATATTGCCTCAGAGGAAGTAGCTAACAAAAGGTCATCAACATACTGGAGGAGAGTGACCTCCGGATACGAGACCCGGAAAGCGGCCAGGTCGGAGGCCAGAGCTGAGCCAAAAAGTGTAGGGGAGTTCTTAAAACCTTGGGGAAGCCGGGTCCAGGTGAGCTGAGAGGATGTCCCAGTGTTAGGATCTGTCCAAGTAAAAGCGAATATAGGTTGGCTTACTGGTGCCAAGGGAATGGAAAAGAAAGCATCCTTCAGGTCCAAAACAGTATACCAAGTCCGAGCAGGGTCCAGGGAAGATAGCAACGTGTATGGGTTTGGCACAGTAGGATGTACAGTTTCCACCCGGGCGTTGACTTCTCGTAGATCCTGGACAGGACGGAAGTCTCCAGACCCGGGCTTGCGAACTGGAAGTAGGGGGGTGTTCCACGAGCTCTGGCAGGGTCGTAGAATGCCTGCCGCCAAGAGTCGATCGATGTGAGGCTTGATGCCCAAAAGGGCAGCTCGAGTCAACGGGTATTGTTGGACACGCACAGGGGTTGCTGTGGACGAGAGCTGGACCACCACTGGGGGCTGGTGTCCTGCTAGACCAAACGGGTTGGTCTCAGCCCAGACTCCAGGAACCAAGCCTTTGAAATGGTTCAACAGAGTTAGGGAGGTAGGGGTGGAGGTGGTCGAGGGGCGGTCTGGGGAAAACGTTAGGGGGAGGAGGCGAGACTCCTCTGACAACGGGCAGGTGAGAACAAGTTGTGGCAGGTTAAACCCGAGAGTGGGGTTAGGTCCCTTAAAGGAAATGATAGCCTGAAGCTTGTGTAGGAGATCTCGGCCAAGCAAGGGGTAAGGGCAATCAGGCATTACTAGAAAAGAATGGGAGACTAGGCCCTTCCCTAACCGGACTTCCCGAGAAGTGGTGAGGGGTACAGACTGTTTTCGTCCAGTAGCTCCCTGGACCTGCACAGTGGACGATGAGAGGGAGCCCAGTGGGGATTTCAGGACCGATGCCGCAGCTCCAGAGTCGACTAGGAATGAGACAGGTTGACCCCCAACACTGAGAGTAACCCTCGGCTCCAGGGGGTCAAGAGTCACAACGGACTTTGAGCCGGGGCACCCCTAGTCTGTATTCAAAGTCAATAACGGCTCTGCCTTCTCTTTCAGCCCGCGATTAGGGCACTCAGATTTCCAATGACCCATGGCTTTGCAGTAAGCACACTGATCCCGAGCTAAAGGAGGCCTTCCCAAGCCTTTACCCTTATAGGGGCGCCCAGCGTTTGGGCCCTCCCGCCTTCCTTTCCACCCTTGCTTCTGAGCCTCCCCTGGAACCTGTGCTAAAGCTGCCACTACCGCCCTTGCGACCGTGCGAGTTTGCTTGTCTTGAGTCTCTTCACGATAGTCAAACACCCGCTTGGCCACTTCCATGAGTTCAGTCAGATTTTTACCCTCAAAACCTTCAAGTTTCTGTAGCTTCCGACGGATGTCCGGAGCTGAATTGGCTACGAAATCAATTACGATGGCTCTCCGGTTATTGGGATCCTCTGGGTCGATAGGGGTGTAGGTTCGATATGCCTCGTAGAGGCGCTCTAAGTATGCAGCTGGGGACTCATCCTTGCCCTGTTTAACCTCACTGACTTTGGACATATTAGTTGGCTTCCGTGCTGCTGCCCGTAACCCTCCCAGCAATAACTGGCGATACCTGTCCAGTGCTTCCCTACCGCGATCAGTGTTGGGGTCCCAGTCGGGCCGGTTCTCAGGGAAGATGTGGTTGCGGCGCCCCAGGTCAGTAGAGGGATGTCCATCTGGGTCCAGGACTCCCTTCCTGGCTTCTAAAAGAATCCTGTCACGCTCCTCGGTTGTAAAAAGAACCCGGAGGAGCTGCTGGCAGTCATCCCAGGTGGGCTGATGAGTATAAAAGACAGTCTCTAGGAGGGAGATTAGGCTCTGGGGCTTATCAGAGAAGGATGGGTTTTGCTGTTTCCAATTGTACAAATCACTGGTGGAGAAGGGAACATATACCATGAACGGTCTCCCTGATTCTCCGGGAGGGGAAGGAACTTGCCGCAGGGGAAACACTGACACAGTGGAATCTGGGGTCAAACTGGAATTAGAAGGGCCATAAGGAGCACCTGCTCGAGTATGGGGTGGACTTATCAGAGGAGGGGCTGAGGGGCTCAGAGACCCTGAGGTTGGGTACGGGGGTGGATCTGAAACCTGGGACTGGGAGTACTCAGCTGGATCTAGGGGGTCAGAATCAGGGGGTGGTAAGACAGGAGTAAGCTGTGTGACGACCTTAGGACTTTCGGGAGGCTTGCGGCTAAAGGTCGTCTTTGATTCCATTCCTGGTCTTAGTTTTGAAAGGGCCTGGACCTGTAGTGGTCCCGAAGGGGGTTTGAAATCAATCCAGGCGGTGATATAGGGGACCTGATCGGGGTGGCCAGGTATACCATAGACAATTCCCCTGACCCGGCCGGCCACCGAGACGTCAAACGTACCCCCCGGGGGCCAGCCTACCTCGAAGGTGGGCCATTCCTGTTGGCAAAGGAGAGCTAATTTCTTTTTAGTAACCTGAAACCCATAACCTTCTGCTATACGCCGATATTGTTTGAAGTCCCGTAAGACAATAAAGAGAGGGGAGCCTGGCTTAGGGCTCGAGGGTCCTTGTCCCATGGTGGATTAAGGACTGAGAAAGAAAAGAGTAACAAATAGACGTGCTCACGTAAGCAAGGACCAAACACGGACACAGGGAAGACACAGTCAAAACAGGGTAGAGGGGAATCAAACTGCCTCAATTCCGAACGACCTAGACAATGAGACAGGAATTTACACCCCCCCTCACGGAACAAATAGTAGATAGATGCGCACACACAGTCGACACAAAAACGGAAAAAAAAGACACAGTCAAAACCCTGGATGCTCCTGACACAGTAGCGGAGAACAAACCCGTCTTAGTTCCGAACAACCTGGAGAATGAGGCAGGAAGTCTTTCTCCCCCACCCCGCCACGGAGCGCACAGCAGACACACACACACACAGTGACATCGGCGCCGGACAGACACAATCAGACAGGCAGGACTCTCACACGGCGTCCCGTGGAGGTCAGTAAGGGCGTTGCAGCTGCGTCCAGCCTGGCCACTTACTTCAGAAGAGTACTCACCAGAACAGACAGATTACAGATTGCTCTATGCCCAATTGAGGATTTGTGGTCCGGGCAGCCTGGTACGCACGGGCTATCTCAGCGTTCGGGGCCAGGGAACGTCTTCCTGGTGGCCACCCCCTGGACGGTGAGAAGCCTGGCCTTCCAGAGATGCCCGTGTCTGGTGCCCAGAGGGCAATCTCGGTGGGACCTCCAAATGAAATGGACGGGCCGAGAGTAACCAGACACACGCCAAATTAGAAAATAGAGAGCATTTACTGGAGCCGGCCGGCGACTGTCCCCTGGATGCAATCCTAGGAGAGCAGTCCCAAGCAAGGGAAATAACAAAACTTTATACCCAGCAGTTTACAGTTGTGGATTTAGCAATCCTTTGAGGTAGGGGAATTTACAATTGTAGATTAGCGATCCTTTGAGGTAGAGGAATTTACAATTGTAGATTAGCGATCCTTTGAGGTAGAGCAGTTTACAATTGGGATTAGCGATCCTTTGAAGTAGAAACTGAGGAGGTTAGGCTAGGGGGTTGTTTTTTTTTTTTTTTTGTGACAACTCAGTCCACTTCAAATTGAATGGAACAAGGATTTATTAAGTGACTGCTTTGTGCCAGTCATTGTGCTAAGCGCATTTTAAATATTATCTTCTTTAATCTTCCCAACAACCCTGTGAGTTAGGTGCTATTATATAAGAGAATGGAAGACTTCTAATTATTCATGATGAATATTCTTCACTTGAGTAGATACTTTGAATCTTAAACAGTAGAGTCAAGAGAAACATGGAGAAATGTATGCTTCTGAGCATGTGGAAGGGATTATGTGATGTGTTCCTATTTTAATATGAGAGAAAAAACACATGTCTTGTCAGAACTCTACTGTCTTCCATGATCCTAGAGGGA
>NW_020942201.1:0-2613 GCF_900497805.2 Vombatus ursinus
CACTCTGTTCTCCCCATATACACAGGTGTGTGTGTGCATGTGTGTCAGAGTGTATGTAGGAGCATCACATGTGTGATACAGGGAATATTCCCTGGCTGTTTCTGGCTGAGCAAAAGGGAGCTGGGGGCTGGTTTCTGGCCACTTCTGGCCAGGTCAGGGCTGAAAAGCTCGCAGTTTTAGATGACAAGGTGTCCCCTAATTGGCTGCTGAGCTGAAAAAGCTAATGACTCAGTCGATGTACAAAAGGGAGCTGCCAGCTTCCTGCTTCTCGCCTCCTTTCTGACTGCCCTCTTGGCTGTGACTCTCTCAGCGTCATGATGCCACTCCTGTGAGGGGTAGAAAAGGATAGGTCCTTCTCCATCCTGGTGCCATGGCAACCACACCACTGCTCCCCATCTGGAGCATGGCCTCAGTGAAGGGAGCTTGCACTAGGGCCCCTGGCTGCCTCTGCGTCTTTCATGTTTGTTCTTTCTCGATCTTAGGTGAATGAGCATCCCATAGGACTGGTGACAACCTCGTGAGGTCCAAAAATCTAAAGATCTTGGGACCAATGAGAGGAGTGGCTGATCGCAGGAGCTGTACCATTTCTGGTTATGGTTATTTCATTAAATGTTTTTAGTTTTCTCTCATCCATTCTTTCTTTCATGGTATCCACGGCTTTGCTTAGATTTTCTAGTTTCTGGGCTAGGAGTGGTGAGACACTCCTGTAATATTGCTACTGGGAGAGGGGGGTAAGGTGGGAGGGGGGGAGCTGAGGTTGGTGGATCAATCAAGCTGGGGAATCCTGAGCTGGGCGAAGGGAAGGTGAGGGGAATAATCCTTTATTATGTGCCAGGTACTGTGCTAAGGGCTTTTATGAATACATACTGGCTCATTTGATTTTCACAACAACACTGAAAGGTAAGTGCTATTCTTATCCCTATTTTACAATTGAGGAAACTGAGACAGACATAGGTGAAGTGATTTGCCTAGGATTGTGCATGTAAGTAAGTGTCTGAGGCCAGAGGAGTCAGGCTTCCTGACTCCAGGCCCAGCGCTCCATCCCTGAACCACCTGCGGCAGAAGGGCGAGAGCTGATCAGGTGTGCACACCTATGTGACACTGCCATGGTGAGCTCCCTAGAGCAGGGGACAAGCAGTCTGGTACAAGGGAAGCAAACCGGTCCAGGCCAGAAACAGAGTGTGGACTAGCGGTGGGATCATGTCTGAATGCTACGCAGCTGGACTCCCAGCCTTGGGGAGATAGGGAGACCCAGTCTCAAAGCCAACAAAAAGATTGGCCAGTTTCTGTTCAAAATCATCAATTCTCCTTTTCAGTTTTTTTTTTCAATTAAGAACTCTAATGTCACTCTTTTTCTCTTCCTTCAGTTCCTTTATTGAACTTTCCACCTACTGAGGCTCTCGAGTCCAGTGCGTTCTCGTCTAGGATTCTAGTTGGAGTTTTGGCAGAAATATCTCTTCTTCTGGAGTTTCAAACTAAGATTTTCTTACCCCATCATATTTCTTCACTGTATTAGAAATTGTCTTTGTTCATTTCCTCTGTATTTTTGCTGTTTTATTTCCCCCTGTGGTGGCTTCCTTGGAATGCTTTTGTTTCTACTACTAATTTTAATTAGCGGTTTTCTCGGTTACATGTGGTGCATTTCTAGATACTCTGAGGTGGCAATGACGAGCTAGGCATGTATGTAAGTTCTTACTAGAAGTCTCAGTCCCATTCGTTTGAAGAAGAAAAAGCTGCTGCCTAGGGAAGGAAGGGGTAGAGGAACATAGAAGGGCAGCGCTGAAAGTGACCTTTGTAATGATCAAATACAACCTCCTACTCTTTACATAGGCAAAAAAAAATGAAGCTCAGAGAATGGACTTGGGAGCAGCTAAAGGTAGAGCAGGAGGTGATATTAGAGAAGATAAGAGAACCTCACCATGCTGCTGTAAAGGAAGACATGAAGACCGAAAGAAGGGCAGGTATATTAGATAAGAGTACATGAGAGGTGGAAGGCTTCTTAGTGGTAAAGCAAGTCAAAAAAGGGCATTTTAAAAAATAAAATTAAATAAAAAAGGGCATTTTTTCAAGTGAGGCAACTGAGGCTTAAAGAGGGGAAGGAACTTGGAGGATCAATGACACATAGAATGAGAAGAAATATTCCAAATTGACCAAAGCCCAAATGGCCAAGAAGAATTGACAATGAATAGAGAGAAAACACAGACAATTCTCCGAAGTTACTAAGAACAATTGTAGGCCAGAGTAACTGAGAACATAAAAGAAATGGATGAAGACTGGCAAAATGATGAAATGCCAAAGACTGAACAAAATCCATGAAAACCCAGACAGTTGCTGCAGTACCACGCGTTACTATAGCTAAAAGGGGAACTTTATTGCAGAAAGAAAAACTATAGAGCTCTCTTTATAAGCTAAAATAGTAAAATTGTGAGATGTGAGGGTGAATTGAGAAGCAGGCTAGACAGACTGCCTGAGAGCCACCTCAACCTGTCTCTGGAGTTGTAGGATCTGGGTTCAAATTTGATTCTGATGTTTACATCAGTGTGAGCGAGGGCCAGTGCTTTCCCCGCCCTGGGCCTCAGTTTCCTCCCCTGGAAAAGGAGGAGGTTTTCCTAG
>NW_020942201.1:2623-4247 GCF_900497805.2 Vombatus ursinus
TCGTTCTCCATCCTCTGCGTGGGAGGGCCAAGGGTCTGCGGTCTGGCGTGGGGGGACATTATTATTATTAATAATATTAATATTAATAACTAATTAATAATATTAATAATAACATTGATAATTAATTAATAATAATATTAATAATTAATAACAAAATTAATAATATTAATATAATATAATATGATTAATTCCATCATTGTGAGCAATGGCCAGTCCTTTCTCCTCCCTGGGCCTCAGTTTCCTCCTCTGGAAAAGGAGGAGGTTTTCCTAGATGACTCTGTGAGGCCCCTTCCAGCCCTAACTGCATCTTGCCCTAGCTCGGGGTAGAGCAGCACCTCTGGCTCCCCCTCTGCTCCTCTCCCTCCCTGTGGGTGCCCCTCTGGCCCTCCCCTCCCTCTCGCTCCGCCCCTTCCTGTGCCGTCTCCTTCAGCCTCTAGGTGGCAGAGCACCACCTCGGGTCCTCTCTGCTCCTCCCCCTCTGCTCCTCTCCCTCCCTGTGGGTGTCTCTCCCCTCCCTCTCTCGGTCGGCCCCTTCCTGCACCCTCGCCTGCATCCCCTTATCCCTAGAGGGCAGAGCTGGCTCCTTCCTTTCTGTTCCTGGGAAACCTCGAGGCAGGGTGTCAGCACCTGTGGTCCTCTCTGCTCCTCCCCCTCTGCTCCTCTCTCTCCCTGTTGGTGCCCCTCTGGCCCTCCCCTCCCTCTTGCTCTTCCCCTTCCTGTCCCCTCTCCTGCATCCTCTAGGGGGCAGAGCAGCATCTCTGGCCCTCTCTGCTCCTCTCCCTCGGCGCCTCTCCTTCCCTGTGGGTGCCCTGCCCCTCCCTCTCTCTCTCTGCCCCTACCTGTGCTCTCACCTGCATCCTCTTATCCCTAGGGGTCAGAGCTGGCTCCTTCCTTTGCACCCTGTGTCACCAGACGACACTGAGGTGCTGCTCTCCTGAGGCCCCACTGCAGGAGGAGGGGGAGGGGAGAGAGACAGAGACAGAGACAATGACAGAGCCAGAGCCAGAGACAAAGGAGGTAGGAGCCCATTTCTGATCCCCCTCCCTCCCCTGGGTGGGGGGCCTTGGCCTGGTTGGGAGATGGGGTGAGCCTCAGTTCAGGCTCCTGGGGGCACTGAGGCCTCTTTGGGTAGGGGCCACGTCTGCACATCTGGGGTGGACACAAACACACACACACACACACACACACACACACACACACACACTGCCCTGCCCTGTAGCTGGTGCTACTTGGTGGGGCGTGTCTGTGGGGTGGGGGGAGGTGTTCTGCAATGAAGTGTTCTAATAGAATGGGACAATTAATATACTATTATGTAGCACAATACCACAATGACATATGATACTGTATTGTGTGTTGTGTGGTGCTATATAATTGTATGTTGTATCAATAATTCTATTGGTTGTAATGAAATTCCTATAATCTAATAATTAATATTTGATGAAGCAGGTGTGGGTTCTCAGCTTAGCTGATTTATGGAGACGTAAGTCATGAAGTTATTAATTAATGAAGAGCTTGGATTATCCCAGAGCTCATGAAGATAAGAATTAAATAGGTCAAGTGGCAGGCCAGATGGTGACCTAGAGGACAGGTGGGGCTTCTGGATGACCTCTCCCAAAATGCCCAC
>NW_020942202.1:0-2432 GCF_900497805.2 Vombatus ursinus
CTCCTTAATTTTATTCTCCAGCTATTACCCATTTATTTTTAACTCACCCTGTGCCCTCTATGTCTATACATATAATTTTTCCCTCCAACTGCCTTAATACTGACAAAGGTCTCATGAGTTACAAATATCATCTCAACCTTAATAAGTCTTTTATGATTTCTCTTTCCTGTTTACCTCTTCATGTTCCACTTGAGTCTTGTATTTGAAAGTCAAATTTTCTATTCAGCTCTGGTCTCTCATCAGGAATGCTTGAAAGTCCTCTATTTCACTGAATGTCCATTTTTTCCCCTGAAGGATTATACTCAGTTTTGTGTGATCCTATGTCCTTTGCTCTCCAGAATATCATATTCCAAGCCCTCTGGTCCCTTAATGTAGAAGTTGCTAAATCTTGTGTTAATCTTGATTGTGTTTCCACAATACTTGAATTGTTTCTTTCTGGCTGCTTGCAATATTTCCCCCTTGATCTGGGAAAACTCTAGAATTTGGCTACAATATTCCTAGGAGTTTTCCTTTGGGGATCTCTTTCAGGAGGTGATAGGTGGATTCTTTTGATTTCTATTTTACCCTCTGGTTCTAGAATATCAGGGCAGTTTGCCTTGATAATTTCTTGAAAGATGATGTCTAGGTTCTTTTGTTGATCATGACTTTCAAATAGTCCAATAATTTTTAAATTATCTCTCCTGGATCTATTTTCTAGGTCAGTTGTTTTTCCAATGAGATATTTCACATTGTTTTCTATTTTTTCATTCTTTTGGATTTGTTTTACCGTGCCTTGATTTCTCATAAAGTCACTAGCTTCCAATTGCTCCAATCTAATTTTTAAGCAAGTATTTTCTTCAGTAAGCTTTTGGACTTCTTTTTCCATTTGGCCAATTTTGTTTTTTTAAGGCATTCTTCTCCTCATTGGCTTTTTGGACCTCTTTTGACATTTGGGTTAGTCTGTTTTTTAAGGTGTTATTTTCTTCAGTATTTTTTTGGGTCTCCTTTAGCAAGCTGTTGACTTGTTTTTCATGATTTTCTTGCATCACTCTCATTTCTCTTCCCAGTTTTTCCTCTACTTCTCTTACTTGCTTCTCAAAATCCCTTTTGAGCTCTTCCAAGGCCTGGGACTGATTCATATTTTTCTTGGAGGCTTTGGATGTAGGAGCTTTGACTTTGTTTTCTTCTTCTGGTTGTATGTTTTGATCTTCTTTGTCACCAAAGTAAGATAATTTAGTCTGACTCTTTTTGCGAAGTTTGCTCATGTTCCCAGCCAATTACTTGAGTTTCAAACTCTTTGTTAAGGTAGAGATCTGCTTCCAGTGTGGAGAATGTACTGTCCCAAGCTTTGGAGGTTTTGTGCCACTGTTTTCAGAGATACTTCTAAGGATTTGTAAATTTTCTGTTGCTTCCAAGGTGGTATGATAAGGGGTGAGGTGTTTACTCCTTTCCTGTCCTGTACTCTGGTCTATGACTGACCACAAGCATTCTTTTCTGCCTTGGAACTGTGAGGAGGGTTTCCTCTCCACAGCCATTACAAGCTCCATCACTCCAGCACTCCTCCTTGCTGAAGGACAGCCACCCAGAACTGTGACCCAGATCTAAGCAAGGGCAAAGCAAGAGAATCACCAGCAGAGATCCCTGCAATCCCCCTGTAATCAGCCACTAGATTCCTCCTCCATCTTTGGACTGAGAGCTCTGTAAGCAGCCAGGGCCCCAGGGCTGCTCCAGGACTGGGGCTGGGACAAAGCTTCTCTCTCACAGTGGTCACAGACCTTTTCTACTGACCTTCTAAGTTTTCTTTGGTGTTTGTGGGTTAAGTCTGGAAACTGCCACAGCTGCCTGTGATTCAGTCCTCTGAGGCCTGCTCCAGGTTAGCTGAGGCCTGATCTTTGCCTGCCCACCCATTCTGCATTACATTCCTCTCCCAGCCCAGTGCGATAGACCTTTCCAATCAACCATCCAAGTTGTCTTGGGCTGGAAATTTGTTTCACTCTGTCTTTTTGTGGGTTCTGCTGCTCTAGGATTTGTTTAGAGCCATTTTTTAAAATGGGTATTTGGAGGGGTTTGAGGGAGAGCTCAAGCAAGTCACTGCTTTTACTCTGCCATCTTGGCTCCACCCCCTGAGGCTCACTAGCTATCTTTCAATAATTATTTATGTATATTATGTCTATACATATAATATCCATACACAAAATATATGTGCAATAAATATGTCTTAAATTAAATTCTGCAAATTTTATTGAGTGTGGACAATGCTAGAATATACCTACAGCCTCTTGGGGACTATGAGAAATAGGGAGGAGAGTAGAGTAAGTCCATACAGTCCCTGGGGATTTTTGACCTTGCCTGGTCAATGTGTTGCAGGAAATGAACTGGGGCATTTGTGCTCTTACCGCCCCTCCCCCATCTCTCTCTCTCTCTCTCTCTCTCTCTCTCTCTCTCTCTCTCTC
>NW_020942202.1:2532-5437 GCF_900497805.2 Vombatus ursinus
CTCTCTCTCTCTCTCTCTCTCTCTCTCTCTCTCTCATACAACACACATACACACACACACACACACACACACACACACACACACACACCCTAATAAGCATGTACCAGGGAAATGAAAGAGATTTATACTTTTGGAAGAACACATAGGAATTATGAGCGGTGGGAAAAGGATGGCAACCCTAAACAGGGTCAGGGAAATTGGATTAATTCAAAATAAAGCTGGAAAAGGGTGTTTAACTGTGGAGACTTGAATGAATGTATATATACATACATACATTATATATATATATGTGTGTATATATATATGTAGTGATGGAAACATATGTTGTTAGGCAACAGGGAGACACTGATGACAGAACTGCTTATTCGTATGATTTGGAGTTGAGAGCTTCCAATTATAATATGTCATCATATTAACGTTCACTATATGCAACCCCTTCATTTTACAGATTATAGGAAAACTAGACTCAGAGAAGGTTAAATTATTATTCCAGAGTAATAGGAAAAACAAATAGTAGAGCCAGGATATGCAAACCCAGGTCTTGTTTCTACTAAATTTTTTTTTAGTAGAAGGAAAAATTCTTGTTTGTTTTTTAAAGTTAAGTTTCAGTCATTCAGAAAATTCACTTGTGGAAAGTCTCAAGATTTGGAAAATGGCAATTTTTTTTTTTGCTTTACCCTAAGATATTCAGCTATTTTAACTGCTTAGAAATAAATGACATTAACAAACTTGACACAACCAGGAAAAAATACTCAGTGTTTTAAAGGGCTGGTAGTATAGTGGCACTATTACTCTCCTCTTATAATATATAAGCTTAAGGGAAGGGGGAGGTAAAGTAAATAGGGCTAGGACAGTGGGAGGAGAATGCAGTGACTGCTGATTTTCAATTACTGTAAAAAACATTGATTTGTCACAGACTTTTTTATAAAGTTATTGATTGACCTAATAAAAAGGTCTGCTTTATCTCTTATTAGATCTTGAATGCAATTCACCGTCTCTTTTTTACCTTGATTGATCTATTTTCTTAACACAATTTAGGGTCAAGCAAGTTGTGAATGTGCATTCAAGTGGTGCCAGTAAGCGAATGTGTACACCAATGGTGTACTAGGGCACACCTGTGTGACTCTTAATAAGGAAGAAAGAAATTCTTCTTGATAAAATAAGGACAACTGTGTTATATTCAAAAGTTTCCATATCTGGATATTTTGTGATCTCATCAACATGGCATTTACTTCAGCCATTCAGATTGCAGATCCATGCTTTCTCATCATATGTAGGATTCTTGTCTATTCATGTCTACCTGTATTTGACACAAAGGATAGTCCACCCTAAATGCCAAGAGTACAGAGAAATACTTCCCGTTCTCTTGCAAAATAGTTGGCAACATATTAAATTAATTTTGTGCTCAAGATAAGGAAATGAATTCATAGGATACATGGAAAAAGAAATCTTTGAACTCCAGGATAAATGACTAGAATTCCTGCTAAACATTCTGATTTTATACAATAGTATATAACACTCTTTTAAATTAAAAAAATGACCAACATATTTTAAAAAATACTTTATGGTCAGAGTCAACAAGAATTTTGTTGTTTATAATGTGCACTGTGCCCTAAAGTACTGGTGATATAAAACAAAAAAGGTAAAAACATGGTCCCACCCTGTCTTGCCAGCCCCTAAGGAATTCACATTCTAAAGAGGGGAAAAAACATGCCAATCGAGCTATATACCTATTACAAGAAGATATGGAAGATGATCTAAGAGTGAAGGAACTGGTTGGGGAGTGGGCCCCAGTTATTTGTTTGGGGTAGGAGAATGGGTAAATCCTAAAGCCTCTTGCAGAAAATGGGATTTAAATGGAATCTTGAAGGAAACTAGGAGAAGAGTAGAGGGAGAGCAGGGGAAGCATTTCCGGTATAAAGGCTCAATGCAGCCAAGAGACAAAGGTGTCATGTGTGAGGGAGTAAGCCAGCATAGCTGGGACAATATTTGAAGAGGACATGTCTAAAGTCTAGAAAGGCAGGAAATGACCAGGTTGTTAATTTTAGATTCGAAATGGTCTTTTAGAGTCCATATAATCTAGCCTTCTCAATTTACAGGTGAGTAAACTGAGGTCCAAAGAGGTGATAAAAGTTTGGACTGGAAATAGAATCTTTACCTCTCAGTTCATTACTGCCAGGCCTGTGATTTTCCCAGCACTCTTCTTTGCCTAAGACTTTTAATTGCAAATTGTATCTGAATTGGCTGTTGTTACCAAAGTATGGATTAAATAAATGCCATAGCTAACAAAATCAAATTAGAAGCACTTATCAGATTGGATTTAGGTGATATCGATCTCTGCTGGAACATATGCACAGCTTTATATCCTCCATAGCATGCCAAGCATACATATGCTTTCTATGAAATTAACTAGAGTAATAAATTGTGTATGTTATGTTCTCTGGTCTTGCTTTTAGTGTCCGTTAAACCAATTACAGATAAAAATGGAAAGGATGCTTATGCTGCAGATTCTGAAATTTATAACAGAATAATACTACAAGTCATGGGAAGAGTAAGAATCTACTTTTTAAAAAAAAATATTTCCCAAATAGGACTATTTTTAAAAAGCACTTAGGTAAAATTCTACACTGTCAACCGAGACAGATTTGAGTCTAGTTTTCATAACATACTCTCCCCAAATTGGTTATCACTCCAAAAACTCATTACTGGAGGAAAAGGAGCTTTTTAAATACTTCTGTCTCAATTCTTTTGGCAGACTTTCCTCTGAATTCTATTTAGCTGCGAGATCTCATCCAATCACAGGACAGCTGCTGATATGGCAGCTTGGTGTAGCCCCCTTCAATTACCCAGAACAAGTATCCTTATAGACAAGTTGTGGTTGCCAGGGTAACTTGATAAACTCCTG
>NW_020942203.1:0-1347 GCF_900497805.2 Vombatus ursinus
GTAAGTGTGTGCATGTGTGTGTGTGTGTGTGTGTGTGTGTGTGTGTGTGTGATATGATTCCATTACTTGAAAAACTGTCTGTAAAGATTTTCTCCCAATTTTCTGTTTTCTTTCTAATTTTGGCTACATTGGTTTTATTTGTACAAATTCTTTTTTGGGGGGGGTTATGGTGGTCAGGGAAGACTAGTACCTCTGGTGTGAGGGCTGCTCACCTCTTTTCAGGGCTGCTTTCCACCTTTGGTGATCACCTGTTCCAACAGCCCTTGCTGTTTTAACTCTCACTTGTGGCTCTAAGAAGCGTAGCACGTGCAGTGTCCACATCCTGATAAACCATTTTAGCAGATGGGATAAGCCAGGTTAAGGGTAACCAAGGGGTCACAAACCCATCGGTGAGGTGGGGAGTGTCTACCCCAAGCATGTGAAGATTCCACTGGTGGAATGGGCAAATGAGCACAATTTGTTCCAATGGCAATGAAGGCAGCTTCAGCAGGTGTTGTGGAACATTTAGAGGGTGGTTAGACATCAAAGATGCCCAGTTCATCCATTATTTCTTGAACCATCTCCAGTTGTCTTCACTCTGTCCTGCCACTGGACTGTGATGTCTCTGGAGGAGAGAGTGAGGCCATTGACTTTGTGCAAGTTGGCCTCATTTATATCCAATTTACACATGAATCAAAAGACATCACCCAATCCCTTTTACCATTTTTATGTAACTCAAAGTCCTTTGGCAACAGGCAAATAATGAAGTAGCAGATGCAGATACACTGGGAACTGTAGTCACAACTCTAAATATTTTTTTAAAATTATTTATTAATTTATTTTGATTTATCAACAATCACTTCCATATGCTTTTGAGTTTAAAATTTTTCTCTCCCTTCCTCCCCACCATCCTCACTGAGACGGCACACAATCTGATAGAGGCTATACATACGCATTCCTATTAAACATATTTTCACATTAGTGGTGTTGTAAGTAAAAATTACAACCAATAGGAAGAACCACCAGAAAGAGGAAACAAAACTCAACAGAAGAGAAAAAAATAGCAATTCAAATTCCATAGTTCTATCTTTGAATGTGGATAGCATTTTCCATCATGAGGCGTTTGGAGATGTCTTAAATCCTTGTATTGCTGGGAAGGGTTAAGTTTATCAATATTAGTAATGACACAATGTGGCTGTTATTGTGTACAACGTTGTCTTGTTTCTGCTCACTTCACTCAGTATGAGACCATACAAGTCTTTCCAGGTTTTTCTCAAGTCAGTCTGCTCATCATTTCTTATAGCACAATAGTATTCCATTACATTCATTTACCACAACTTGCTCAGCCATTCCCCAATTGATGGGCAT
>NW_020942204.1:0-2220 GCF_900497805.2 Vombatus ursinus
ACAGCATACATGGAGAGAAGTTATATGAGATAAGCCTGAAAATTGAGAGTGGTGCCAGATAATGAAGGACCTTAAAGGCAGTGGAAAAGAGTAAAGCCTGGGAAAGGAATCTGACCTTCAGTTGGTATGCAATAGGACGATGCTGATGGTTTTTGAGAAGAGTGGAATGAGCAGCTCTATGAGTCAAAGAAGGCATCTGGCAGATGTATGAATGAGAGATTGGAAGGGAAGGTAATTGAGATCAGAGGACCTGTTAGAAAATAGTATACTTGTCTTGGCAGGCGATAATTGAAGTCTGCACCAGAAAGGATGTAGTGGAAATATTGTTGTTTGTCGTCCATTCTCATAGATGACAATGACATCATAGAGGTGATGCTATGACATGCTAGTGAATTGGATGGCATCATCTCCCTGATGTCATGGTAGTGGAACTATAGAATAGGGGAATGGACATGTGTAAAAGGTGCTACACAGATAGAACTTAAAAGATTTCTAAATTGACTGGAAATCCTTAAGTTCCCCATCATTCAGGGAAGCAGCTTCTATCAAGATGGGACAAGTCATCTCCACCAACTGCCAACCAACCAACACCTCCAAGACAAGCAAGCCATCATAGCTGAAGCAGCAAATCACCTGGTGGGAGACATACAAGGTGGTGTGTGCCAGGGGAATCAAGTCACCCCCAGCACTTCCAACACAACCTCCCATGAGACTCTGATGAAGATAACAAAGGACCCTGAACCCAAGAGCCCTAGGAGTATCACTGTCCCCTAGAACACTGATACTGCTTTAGCACAGGTCCTGAAGCCAGAAATGAGAGGAGCAATCACTGTGGGAAAAGGGCCCAACTTCCTCACCACCACCAACAGACAACCAACTGCTACTGAAGGACCAGTAAGCCCAAGAACCCAGAGAGAGAAAAAACTCTCTAGACCAACCTGTCCTACTTCCAAGCCCAGCCCCTGAAGCCATCATCCCAGAAAGCAAGCCAGGAAGGAGATGGGACCTGTCCACTACTTCTCCAGGTACTAAACCTCCACCTCTTCTGCAATCACACTTACTGGAGACCCAGACAAGAAAGTTCTCCCCACCAAAGATCTTGGTACTGTCAAATGGTCCAACATTATAAATGGACACTAATGTAAGTGTCAGCCTCTATCTTTATACAACAGGGAGCAAGAGGCACAATATTTCCTTGGTGCTATTTTCCATTTGCTGATATTACGGTTTTACATGATAAAGCATTCACAGATGCAAGTCGATGTTTGATATACAGTTGAAATTTGAAAGTGAGAGTTCATCCTTTCCAGGGGGAAGTGGAGGGAAGAGCTCACCTAATTACCTCACATTCATTGTTTACTTAGTTCATATTGGTAAGGAGAGGCAGCTTGATATGGTTGATGAGTGTTGGGTATGGAGTCAGAAAGGTAAGTTCTAACACACAGCAATTGTGAGATCATGGGCAAGTCACTTAAACCTCTCTGAGACTCAGTTTCCTAATGTGTTAAGTGAGGTTATAGTACCTACTTTACAAAGTTGTAGCATAGCTGCCTAGTGTTCCATACAGGATGTCCCAAAAGTTTTAATGCAGTTTTAAACTTTAATAGCTTTGGGGACATCTTAAAAAAATTAAAGCCTTATATAATCATTGGTTGTTATTATTTGGTTCATGCCTGCCAAGACGTAGCTTGCCCACTTTCTAGTGTATAGCATTCTACCTGAATGCCACTTTACCATTCACAAAATTCAAAGCTTCTCTTTGGAGGAGAGAGATTTGGATCTTACTGAATCCATGGTCAGAAGGTTACACTGCCAACAGTATAGTAAAAAAAAATGGTTAATATGTTCTGGGATAGCCACTCATCAGCATAATTTTCTTTCACATTTACTGAGCAAGAATTTCCCCTAAAGACTCTGTTTGTAAATGATCCACACACCTCTGTCTCAAGAGTTTTCTTGCCTTTTCCCAGCATTCCTGCATGGTCCTTATGAACTGGGTGGGCTGCCCTTTTGAAGGGCACATGGTGCATAGAGGAAACTGCTTCAAGGGGTGGGTCAAAAGGAGACTGAAAAGAAAAAGTGCAGCCTATGTGTGTGTGTGCCTTTATCACCAGCCTTATGGATAGAACTAGAAAACACCACCCCACTACAGTCACTCAGATGGGTAACAAGGAACAGCAATGTTCTTCCCTACTAATCTAGCACACATTATTAATGGTC
>NW_020942205.1:0-2376 GCF_900497805.2 Vombatus ursinus
CTTCCACCATATTGATTTCTATACCCAATTCCTTCTGCCAGTCTTCACATGGGGAGGACTCAGAGCCCTTCCACCATATTGATTTCTATACCCAATTCCTTCTGCCAGTCTTCATATGGGGGGGACTCAGAGCCCTTCCACCATATTGATTTCTATACCCAATTCCTTCTGCCAGTCTTCATATGGGGAGGACTCAGAGCCCTTCCACCATATTGATTTCTATCCCCAATTCCTTCTGCCAGTCTTCATATGGGGAGGACTCAGAGCCCTTCCACCATATTGATTTCTATACCCAATTCCTTCTGCCAATCTTCATATGGTAAAGACTCAGAGCCCTTTCACCATATTGATTTCTATACCCAATTCTTTCTGCCAGTCTTCATATGGGGGGGACTCAGAGCCCTTCCACCATATTGATTTCTATCCCCAATTCCTTCTGCCAGTCTTCATATGGGGGGGACTCAGAGCTCTTCCACCATATTGATTTCTATACCCAATTTTTTCTGCCAGTCTTCATATGGGGAGGACTCAGAGCCCTTCCACCATATTGATTTCTATACCCAATTCCTTCTGCCAGTCTTCATATGGGGAGGACTCAGAGCCCTTCCACCATATTGATTTCTATCCCCAATTCCTTCTGCCAGTCTTCATATGGGAAGGACTCAGAGCCCTTCCACCATATTGATTTCTATACCCAATTCCTTCTGCCAGTCTTCATATGGGGGGGACTCAGAGCCCTTCCACCATATTGATTTCTATCCCCAATTCCTTCTGCCAGTCTTCATATGGGGGGGACTCAGAGCTCTTCCACCATATTGATTTCTATACCCAATTCCTTCTGCCAGTCTTCATATGGGGAGGACTCAGAGCCCTTCCACCATATTGATTTCTATACCCAATTTTTTCTGCCAGTCTTCACATGGGAAGGACTCAGAGCCCTTCCACCATATTGATTGCTATTCCCAATTCCTTCTGCCAGTCTTCATGTGGTAAGGATTCAGAGCCCTTCCACCATATTGGTTGCCATTCTCTGAAAAAGTTCTAGTTTATAATCTGTATATATATTTATAGTATGCTTGGTCTTAAGGCAGCTAGGTAGCATAGAAGATAGAGCCCCAGGCCTGGAGTCAGAAGACCTGAGTTCAAATCCAGCCTCAGACACTTACTAGCTGTATGACCCTGGGCAAGTCACTTGACCCTGTTTGCCTCAATAAAATGAGCTGGAGAAGGACATGGCAAACCACTCCAGTATCTTTGCCGAGAAAACCCCAAATAGGATCACAAGAGTTGGGCATGACTGAAATGACTCAACAATATTCATGATCTTATAAAAGAGCCTCCATTAGTCTGAAACATGGAATGGCCATAAGGGTAACTTTCTGTATTCCTCAGCAATATGTTGGATACTCTCAGATAAGACATGGGCCCTGCCTTTGAGGAGATTTTGAATCTAGTAGGGAAGACAACTTATGCATGTGAATGATTGTTTTCATGGTAATAGGTGAGGAAGATAATGCAGTCCATTAGTGAAATAGGGATGATAACAGTAGCTATGTCTCTGGCTTGTTGACTGAGTGATGCCAATGGCCACAGCTTCCTAGATAATTACCAGGATATCTTTATTATGCTTTTCAGATAAACTTTTTTAAGAAAGGAGCCGAGATGTTTTCCAAAAGGATGGACAGCCTTTTGTCTAACACCAGAACCATGGTTCAAAGGTAACACCACCCTGAAATTGGAATTCTTTTCTTGGTAGATTGTTGTGGGAAGGGTGTTGCCTGTGCTATTGAATCAGCCCCAGGTATAGCAGCCTAGACTACAAAGTGACAGTGTCAGCCACGCACAGGAAAAAGAGGACAATTCTGGATTTTGCCTGCCATCCTCCTCATCAAGAAAGAGAGCTGGTGTCAGAGCCAAGAATGCTTTAGTCCCAACGCTGACACACACTGGGCTTTGAGGCCTTGGGAAAGTCATTTCTCATCTGAGTGCTTTAAGCAGCCTCTAAGTCTACATGTTGCAGAAAACGTACCAATCTGCATTGGTAGAGAGTTTTCTTACCCGAGAGTTCCCTATCCCGGTGAAATCCCCAATCCATTACCTCTTGGCTATCTCCTATAAATAGTCCAGATAGTAAGAGAAGCAAGGTCATCCCTACTTAACTCTTGCCCCTTCAAAGTTCTGGATATTTTTACATATGTCTTCAGATTGAGAAAGAAATGAGGGCTTGCAGAATCTTTGAATTCCCATATATCCCAGTCCTGCACATTATAACTATTTTAAAGGGTTTAAAAGGTTTTTGAAAAACAACCCTGAGTCTAGTTTCTTTTCGCTTGAGCTCACTGACCTATGATCTTGAACTAGCCTTTTGTCAGCTTT
>NW_020942206.1:0-1536 GCF_900497805.2 Vombatus ursinus
ATAGTCTCTGAGGCACTGCCAGCTCTAGATTTAGTAGCCTGTAGGTGATTTCATATAGGTCCCTTCAGGTCCCCAGGACTCAGTTTCCCCTGTAGTCACCGGACAGGGTCAGGCTGCGTACTCTCTGAGGCCCTCCCAGCTCTAGATTTAGGAGCCTGTAGGTGATCTCATACAGGTCCCCTCACCTCCCTGGGCCTCAGTTTCCCCTATAGTCACAGGAGGGGGTCAGGCTCCATAGTCTCTGAGATCCTGCCAGCTCTAGATTGAGGAGCTTGTAGGTGATCTCTTACAAGTCCCTTCAGCTCCCCATGCCTCAGTTTCCCCTATAGTCACAGAAGGTGGTCAGGCTGCATGGTCTCTGAGGCCCTGCCAGCTCTAGATATAGGACACTGTCGGTGATCTCATACAGGTCCCTTCAGCTCCCCAGGCCTCAGTTTCCCCTATAGTCACAGGACGGGGTCAGGCTGCATAGTCACTCAGGCCCTACCAGCTCTAGATATAGGACACTGTCGGTGATTTCATACAGGTCCCTTCAGCTCCCCAGGCCTCAGTACAGGAGGGGGTCAGGGTGCATAGTCAGTTAGGCCCTGTCAGCTCTAGATTTAGGACCCTGTAGGTGATGTCACGCTGGTCCCCTCAGCTCTCCAGGCCTTAGTTTCCCCTATAGTCACAGGAGCGGGTCAGGCTTCATAGTCTCTGAGGACCTGTCAGCTCTAGATTTAGGAGCTTATAGATGATCTCATACAGGTCCCTTCATCTCCCCAGGCCTCAGTTTCCCGTATACTCACAGGAGGGAGTCAGGCTGCACATTCTCTGAGGCCCTGCCAGCCCTAGATTTAGGAGCGTGTAGGTGATCTCATAAAGATCCCTTCAGCTCCCCAGCCCTCCGTTTCCCCTATAGTCACAGGAGAGGGTCTGGCTGAATAGTCTCTGAGGCCGTGCCGGCTCTACATTTAGGAGCCTGTAGGTGATATCATACAGAAACCTTGAGCTCCCCAAGCCTCAGTTTCCCCTATAGTCACAGGAGGGTGTCAACCTGCATAGTCTCTGAGCCCCTGCCAGCTCTAGATTTAGGAGCCCGTAGGTGATCTCGTACAGGTCCCTTCAGCTCCCCAGGCCTCAGTTTCCCCTGTAGTCACAGTAGGGGGTCAGGCTGCATAGTCTCTGAGGGCCTGCCAGCTCTAGATTTAGGAGCCTGTAGGTGATCTCATACAAGTCCCTTCAGCTCCCCAGGCCTCAGTACAGAAGGGGGTCAGGCGGCATAGTCTCTGAGGCCCTGCTAGCTGTAGATTTAGGAGCATGTAGGTGATCTCATACAGGTCCCTTCAGCTCTCCAGTCTTCATTTTACCCTACAGTCACAGGACGAGGTCAGGCTGCACAGTCTGTGAGCCCCTGCCCGCTCTAGATTTAGGAGCCTGTAGGTGATCTCATACAGGTCCCTTCAGCTCCCCAGGCCTCAGTTTCCCCTATAGTCACAGGATGGGGTCAGGCTGCATAGTCTCTGAGGCACTGCCAGCTCTAGATTTACTAGCCTG
>NW_020942207.1:0-1633 GCF_900497805.2 Vombatus ursinus
AGGCATGGACCAAATAGAAACAACCGATGATTATATAAGGCTTTAATTTTTTAAGACACCCCCAAAGCTATTAAAGTTTAAAACCGCATTAAGACTTTTGGGACAGTCTCTGCATGGAACACTATAGCTCTGCTACAACCTTGTAAAGTAGGTACTATAACCTCATTTGACACATTAGGAAATTGAGTCTCAGAGAGGTTTAAGTGACTTGCCCATGATCTCACAATTGATATGTGTTAGAATTCACATTTCTTACTACGTGCCCAAGACTCATCAACCATATCAAGCTGCCTCTCCTCACCAATCTGAGCAAAGAAAACAATGAATGTGAGGTAATTAGATGAGCTCTTCCCTCTACCTTCCCTGGAAAGGATGAATTCTCACTTTCAAGTTTCAACTGTATATCAAGCATCTACTTGCATCTGTGAATGCTTTATCATGTAAAACAGTAATATCAGCAAATGGAAAAATAGCAACAAGGAAATATTGTGCCTCTTGCTCCCTGTTGTATAAAGATAGAGGCTGACACTTACATTAGTGTCCATTTATAATGTTGGACCATTTGACAGTACCAAGATCTTTGGTGGGGAGAACTTTCTTGTCTGGGTCTCCAGTAAGTGTGATTACAGAAGAGGTGGAGGTTTAGTACCTGGAGAAGTAGTGGACAGGTTCCATCTCCTTTCTGGGTTGCCTTCTGGGATGATGGCTTCAGGGGCTGGGCTTGGAAGTAGGACAGGTTGGTCTAGAGAGTTTTTTCACTCTCTGGGTTCTTGGGCTTACTGGTCCTTCAGTGGCAGTTGGTCAGCTGTTGGTGGTGGTGAGTAAGTTGGGCCCTTTTCCCACAGTGATTGCTCCTCTCATTTCTGGCTTCAGGACCTGTGCTAAAGCAGGATCAGTGTTCTAGGGGACAGTGATACCCTAGGACTCTTGGGTTCAGGGACTTTGGCTATCTTCATCAGAGTCTCATGGGAGGTGTGGAAGTTCTGGGGCTGACTTGATTCCCCTGGCACATACCACCTTCTACCTCTCCCCCCAGGTGCCTTGCAGCTTCAGCTATGCTGGCTTGCTTGCCTTGGAGGTGTTGGTTGGTTGGCAGTTGGTGGAGATCACTTGTCCCATCGTGATAGAAGCTGCTTCCCTGGATGACGAGAACTTAAGGTTTTCCATCCAATTTAGAAATCTTTGAAGTTCTATCTGTGTAACAGCTTTTACACATATCCATTTCCCTATTCTATAGTTCCACTACCACGACATCAAGGAGGTGATGCCATCCAATTCACTTGCATGTCATAGCATCACCTCTATGATGTCATTGTCATCTATGAGAATGGAGGACAAACAGCAATATTTCCACTACATCCTTTCTGGTGCAGACTTCAATTATCGCCTGCCTAGACAAGTAGAATATTTTCTAACAGGTCCTCTGATCTCAATTACCTTCCCCCCCAATCTCTCATTCATACATCTGCCAGATGCGTTCTTTGGTCCGTAGATCTGCTTCTTCCACACTTCTCAAAAACCATCAGCATCTTCCTATTGCATACCAAGTGAAGGTCAGATTCCTTTCCCAGGCATTACTCTTTTCCACAGCCTTTAAGGTCCTCCATTATCTGGCACCACCCTCAATTTTCAG
>NW_020942208.1:0-1940 GCF_900497805.2 Vombatus ursinus
GGTTCCATTTAGAAAAGATACTCAATGTAAGAAGTAATTATCAAGTATAGGCCAACTATTGCTTTCCTCCACCATAAAGCAAATGCTTAAAACAAATAAGATTCAAAATTGAGCATTAACAGATAATTAAAATATGAAACAATGACCTAGTAAAACAATTTACTCCCCAAAAGGTAAAGATAACTATGGAACTGATGAACAGATACTTCACACTCACCTCAGATCTGAATTCTCTGAGCAACAAAACTCAAAACTTTTGGCCTACCAGGTATGAATCTTTTGTCCCCTTCAGATATAGAATGCTTCTGGTGATAGTGCCCTACTACATCCACCCCCTTTGCTAATATCACACATCACTACTCCTTTTTGTAATTCCCTTGATATCTTTGACATTTGTCTATAGGAATTTTGTTATTATTTGGTCCACTTCTATAAACACCCCACTTATATTTGGATTCATATTATGGTAGCTATATTTTGCAATCTTTAGTATCCTGGCTAAGCCACTAACATTGAGTACCTCTCCAACTGTCTAGATCTGGCTTCATTTTTGCAAAAATTTTTATACTGGTATTTGTATAAGTCCTTTGTGTCTCTTTGTAGATTAATTTCCACATATTTAATTATATTTTATATCTTGCTACTTTGCCGGAGCTATGTACTAGTCCACTAGGTTTTTTGTTGATTCTCTTGGGTTTTCCACAAAAGTCATCCTATCACCTGCAGAGATATTTTAATCTCTCCTTTCCCAGTGTTTATTCATGTAATTTCTTTTTCTTGTTTTATTGCTATCCTTAGAGGTAATATTTCTAGAGTGATGTTCAATAATAATGGTGAGACTGGACATTCTTGCTTCACCCTTGAACTTTTTGGAGAAATGTCTAGTATTTTTTCATGACAAACAAAACTAGCTTTTGTTTTCAGATAAATGTTTTTATCTGTGTTAAGAAAATTCTTCCTTCTTCCACTTTTCAGTATTTTTAATATAAATGAGATTTTTATTGATATAATCACATGACCTTGTTTCCATTTTTAATATTGTTTATTATTTTTGGATCATTTACTAATAAACTTACTATTTTTATATTACTAGAATAAATCTACCTTGCTCAAAATAAGTTATCTTTTTGATATTTTGCTATAATTTATTTTTCATAGCTTTTCACCAATGTTCATTAGTGTTATTATCTGTGGTTCTTCTACTTTGCCTTATCCAACCTGAATTGGGCTTCAGGATCATACTTGTTTCATAGAAAGAGTCGAGAGCTGTTTTGGGCTGGGCTTGACTCAGGTCACTTGGTAGTTTCTGTTCAATACTGGAACAAAATGAGACATTCAAAAAAAGAGACATTCAAATCACTCCACAGTTATGAGAAGGTGATTTATTTAGCCACAGAAGGAAACGAATATTCAATAAGATAAACACTGAAGTCACCCAGAGGTGATTCAATTGAACAAAGTTCCCCTTGCCTCTTAAGTAGTCAGAGGTAGACCTCCAGCTATGCATCAAAGCATTCCTGCAGCCCCTCATCAATGTTTGTACTCAGTATGACCAGGAAGTGATGGCAATAACCTGAGCTGTTAGTCCTCTGAGCCAAGCATGTCTCAAGAATGATTTCGATACATTTTAAGGAAAAACCAGCCTAACTTGGAGAGGGATGTGAGTATGGGTTAGGATATTACTCCTACTGCAAGCACCTTCTCTCTTTATTTTTGAAACCATTTCATGAATCATAGATAGGAGTATAACAACCAGCTATCTGGGGGAAAATCTACACACAAGACACTTTTAAGTTTAATCTTCATTATCAGTATTTTCTCCATTACTTTCCTAAGTCTAGACAATTAACAAAATAATAAATCAAGCCTTGATTTGTAGCATTTGCCAATATCCAAGATGCAAACACTTATGCTGAAAATTTAACAACCAGCTCTCACAA
>NW_020942208.1:1950-9178 GCF_900497805.2 Vombatus ursinus
AATGTTATATGTATAAGAAGTTATTTACTATTTAAAGAAGTTGGTGCAGTCGTATCTTATATGGCAAGTTTTATTTGACCAGCTTTTTTTCCCCAAGTGTAAGTGGTGCTTGGTTGTAACTGGCAACAAAAACTCAAGTCTTATTGCCATTTATCTTTTAGGACATTAATTTTTTCTTCCTTACCTGTAGTTTCACTGATGTAGAGAAATTCTGGTGAGGAAACTCCCTGCTCCTGATGCAACATTTCTGCAGCTCAATAGTCTTGGTTTCCAGGGTCACAGAGAGATTAAGTGATTTATCCAGAATCAGACAGCTAGTATGTATTTGAGGTTGGATTTGAACCCAGATTTTCCTTACTCCAAAGTTAGTTTTCAGTCTGCTAAGCTGACTCTAATACTTAAATTTCCTGTCTAAAATTAATTTACTGTCAATTAGAGAAGCATAACATAAATTGCACATGAAATAGGTCAGCTGTTAGTTACCTAATGTACTGATTGAGTAATGCAGGTCACTTACACCTGAATCATGCTTTGAAACCCCTTTTCTAAATATTACAGTGTATGAGAATGTCTTTTATGTTTCTATTTCAAAATATCTCCTCTGGTTTGGCCTATCAGAAATTCTTGGAGATACTCTTATTTCATGGATGGTCCATTTTTCCCCCAAAGGATTATACTTTGTTTAGCCAAATATTTTATTCTTGATTGTAAGCCTTTGTCTTTTATATTTTGGAATATCATTCCAAACTCACTTCTTCTGCAAAGTGGCAGGTGCCAAATCTTGTATGATCTTGACTTTGGCTCCTTGGTATTTGAACTCTATTTTTTGGCGATTTGGTGATTTTTTGGTGATTGGTAGATTCTTTCTTTTTCCACTTTGCTTTCTGGTTTTAAGAATTCTGGGCAGTTTTCATTTATAATTTCTTGATATACGGTAGCAAGACTTTTTTGTTGGAGAGATAGTGTCATGATTTTTCAGAAAGTTTGGTAATTTTAGATTAGCTTTCTTTCACCTATTTGCCCGGTCAATTGTTATGATATTCAATTTTTTTTCTTTTTTTTTACTTTGGTTTTTTTTCCACTCATTTTGTGGTTTTGTTTTAATTTTTCTTGTTTCATTGAGTCATTTTCTGTTTGATGTTTTCTAATTTTCATGGTATTTAGTTCTTAGAAAAGGTTTTCCATCATGTCTTCTAAGGGGTTGATGCCTTATTTGTTGTAAGGCTGCTCACTTCCTTGGGTTTAACACCCCACCTTGTGTCTCTGTCCAAGGTATTTCTTCATAATGTTTGTTGGATTTCTTGGTTTGTTCATATTAACTGTTTCAGGGTCTCGGTTGGGGACAGGGAGGGGGCGTGTTCTATGCTTGGGTCAGACACTGTTCTTGCACTCCTGAAGGGAATGAGCAGGCCTCACCTGATTCCATATGTGGTGAACAAGATTAGGACATTCCCCCAAGGGATTCCAGTGCTGCCCCAACATTGGGCTTTGCCTTTCCCCTTACTGCCAAGCCCAGGGGCATACTGCCAGCACTCCTACCTAAACTACTGTGAGGACTCCCTATCGCCACATGACTCTGGTCTTTCTCCCTGCCTTAGGTGCTGCTATAGCTTTTCCCACACTGAGTCCCTACCAGAAGACTTTGGGGTTGCCCCCAACTGTTCTTTGGTCAGGGCTCTTCTCTTGCCAGTGGGCTGGAGTGGCCCCTTCCTAGGTGGAGGCCACACTATTCCTTTCCAGTTGCCCAAGTCTGCTTTGTACTGCTCTCTTGACCTGTCCCAGCTGGTCCATTTCAAGGTTCCTGCAGGATTTTGTCAGTGCTTCTGTGCACTCATAGGCCTGGTGCAGGACTCTGTATGTGATTCTCCTTATTTTACCAGATAACGGGACATTTTTAGTTTTGGGGAGATGTTTGTTGGGGGATCTGGGCTCCTATGGGTTACCTCACCTTCCTGGTCTCGGTTTCCTCCTCTGCAAAATGAAGGTGTTAGACTAGATATAAGATCCCTTCCAGCTCTGAATCTCTGGACCCTTCTCATTTTCCAGCCATAGCCTCTGCCCAGACCCCCAACTTCAAGGGAAATTGGGCAAGGAGAACTCTTAACACTCTTCCAGTATATCGTTTTTCTTGAAGTTAAGGAAAATGAAACTACATACTCATTAATCTAATAATCTTTCTCTGCTTTCTGTCTCCCTTTTCTCCCCTTCTCTCTCCACCCCCCCACCCCCCCAGCTTTGTTGCTTATAACTTTTGTTTCTTGTAATTTAGTCTGGTACCTTCTTCCATTTAGCTGTTTAGCTGTGTGTCAAGTTGTGTTTTTTTTTTAATGTATGTGTGTGGGTTTTTTTCCCACTCTGCTATGACTCAGTGAATGGATTTTGCTTAAGCTGCTTTCAGAAAACCCACAGCAAGAAGGAGTGCATGTCCAAGTCTCAATTTGTTACTCAAACTTAAAAGCAGAGAATTTACACCCAATAATGAAGGGAGGTGAAGAAACTTAAAAAGTTTCTGACTTATGATAGAAGCCCATACGTGTACACTTATTCCCTCTGACCCAAGTAAAATATAGGTAGCATTATGAACAAAAAATTCCTCTTGCCTCTGTGTTTGAGATCGATTCTGGGGTTTCTTTCAGGAGTACAAATTGCTGGTAGGCATGCTGTGGTGGTTGGACGTAGCAAGATTGTTGGTGCACCAATGCATGACTTGCTTCTGTGGAATAATGCCACAGTGACCACATGCCATTCAAAGACTATCCAGTTGTCTGAGGAGGTAAGATCTTCAGGGAATAGTGTATACCTAAGGTTTATCAGTGTTAGCTGTCCAAAGGTGTGCTATGTCATAAGGGTGCAGGGAATTGGATGTCACAAAGTAGCACTTGGACAGTGGCAGTTTGTTTTCTGACTACACTGAAATCCTTAGCACGGAACAAGAATAACTTCTAATGTCTTTGTGATCATAGGCAAATGTCTAAATCAAGATGTTCAGCCAGATTTTTGTATTCATAATAAGATGAGGCTAATGCTTCTGTGAACAGAGATGTGTCTTGTAGAATTGAAGGAGATAAATATCAGAAATAGCTTCACTTGGGATTTTTAGTAATGAGTCTTTGGCTCATTTGTAAGGCTTTCCTCTCAACCTCTCCCCTCAAATATCCCCAATAAATTTCTTTCACAATGTCCCTACAAAGAACATGGTCGTATCCCTATTTTATAGATGAGGAAATTGAAACCTAAGAAGCTAAGTGACTTACAAGGCTTGTCTGAGATAGCTTAGAGGAAAAGACAAGATTCCTGATGTTATCTTCCCATCCCAATGCCCTTTCCACTTCTTGACTGCGTTTCTAGTATCAATTTCTATTTACTGCTATGATTGTTTTTGTTTTTCCCCCCTTTTTTTGACAGGTGAATAAAGCTGATATTCTTGTGGTTGGAACTGGACAGCCTGAAATGGTGAGAGGAGAATGGATTAAACCTGGAGCTATAGTAATAGACTGTGGAATCAACTATGTTCCAGATTGGTGCTCCACTTGCTATTTTTGGAAGTTGGGGAGGGTAAAGGAAGATCCTTTGACTCATTGGAAATAAGCCAAGAATGTACATGTTGAATGGAATGGTGATGAGTGAACTATTCTAGAACTTGTGCCATTTATGGACCTTAATGTGATGGGGAATGGGAGGCAGTAAAGATGTGATTTTTAGATGACGTTGATGAAATCTAGTCTCACTGAATAAATATACAGTGTAGCATCTAGGCTTTGTTTCAAGTCTTAAAGTGAAAGATAATCTTCTTTTCCCCTTCTAGTCTTAAATATGACTATTAAATTGCTAAGAAAATTAGTCACTGTCAAGTTTTCACCATATTTAATCTCCCTCCCACTCTCTCACCATGCTTTTAAGGCAGTAACTCATAATTGATAGCTCCTTTTTCCTGCAGTGCAATTACCTAATGGATTATAAAGAAATTGCTCTCCTACAACTCATCACTTTCTCTGCTTCCTGATGATATCGGAGTTTCTTCTCTTTAAGATCTTATGTCCTCTATATAACAAGATTTCAGCCTTTGCCATTCTTCACCTTTATCCTTTGTGAGATGCAGAGAGATAGAATAAGAAAGGTAATAGATGATGGCTGGTTATTCTGGTAGGTTATCATAGAATGTTTACTTGAACTTGAAGCTTTTATCTGTCTTCCCTACAATCTGCCTTTCTTAGAGAATAAATATGAATAAAACAAAAACAGCTCTTTCTTACTGTTGTTCCTCTGTGAATTGTTATTGTTAGGTTAGAACATAGACACACATAGTTGTCTACAAAACTGGTTCTCATGTTGCATGAGAAAGAATAAAAAATGTGACAGAACAATAGAGTGAATGAATCCAAAGGCTAAACTTTCCAAATGTCCTTTTGGATAGATCCTTGTCCCCTACAAAGTGATGCTCATGTCTTGGTTCTTATTTTAATTATTACTTTTAATATTAATTTATTAATTCATTTAAATAATTAAGTTAATAGTAATTTGATTATTACTTTTACTTTAATTATTACTTTTGTAGTACATTCAAGGGATAAAATAACATTGTCCTACCAAAAACCCAAGCAGCCTCTGCCAATTGAAAGTAGAAGAGAGCAGTTGGGTTAGTGAAAAGAATGGAGACTATGCCATATAAGGATCATCTGATGGAACTGGGAATGTGTATCCTGTAGAAGAGAAGACTTAAAGGGGATATGATAGCAATTTCCAAGTATTTGCAGGGCTATCATGTGGAAGAGGGATTAGACTTCCTATGTTTGGCTGTAAGAAGCCAAACTAGGAGTCAGGAAGAAGTTTCAGGAAGGCAAGTTTCAGTTCCATGTAGAAAAATACTTCCTGATAACTTGAGCTATCTCAAAGTAGAATGGGCACTGGTCTTCTTGCTGGGAAATGGTGAGTTTCCCCTCATTGACTAGGTCTTTAAGCAGAGGCTGGAGGACTTTTTGTTGGGGCTGCTCTAAAAGGGATTCTTCATCTTGTAGAGGCTGGATTAAAGGGCCTCTAAGGACCTCTCCAAATTTTAGAGGCTGAAATTCTGTGAAAGCTTCCACATCTTCACGTTGAAAAATGGCCAATCTGGTAGTCATACCTTTCCTAAGGCAGTCAAAGAGCTGAGAGAGAGATAAGACTATCATAAAATTTAGCCATTCTGGAGGAAAATTGAGATTTGTGATTTGTACAGTAGGTTTTGGAAATTGTTGAGTGGTTGCTATGCTGGATGTTATTTATTGAAAGACTGAGAGGGCTACAGTACTTCATGAAAACAGGAAAGCAGTCTGTAAGCCCACCTTATTATTGGACTAAATCTGAGAGTACAGAAAAAGAAAAGTTTGAAGTGAATCCAAAAACTAAGCTATAGGTAGTAGTTGACTATAACATACTGCAGTTTCATTAATTGGAAATGTTACTCTGAGCCTTTTAGCTTAAGAGATCCAGGAATAAGTGTTCTTTCCCAGTTTACTGCTCAAAAACAAACAAAACTTCTCACAATCTAAAGCTTTCACAGAAAGTTCTGGCTGTTGTGAAGGTAGAGAAGCAGCAACAGCAACATCCCTTATATTTGCATGGTGTCTTATCCTTTTAAGAGCACTTGCAATTACATTATCTTATTTAGTTCTAGAAACGCTTCTGTGAGTTTGGTAGGGGAGGTGGCATTTGCCAGCATTGCAGAGGAGGAGGCTATAAAGGCTGAGCGTGGATTAGCCATGTCAAGACACAAGACTCCTACATCAGTGCTCTTCCCAATATAGCCTTCTTCATCCCTGGAGAACTGAAAGCAAAGAAAAGTGGTGACTGAAACAAGATTACATGCAAATGTTGGAAGGCCTTGCTCACAATGGTATTCCAGATTCTGGCTCTGAACCTTGGAGCTGCAAAGTCTAGACCTTCCCCTTTCCTAGGAGAAGCAGTGAAACTGAGTGTGGGAGGTGCCTTGTGTGAGGGAGTGTATGGTGTATCCTTTGCTTTTGTTCTTCCAAATAGCTATTCTTTGCTGGTAAGATTTGTAGTTGTTCTTGGCATCCTTTTGAGGAGAGTGTAATTACATTCTTTGCCTTTTGCATACATTTATGGAGCTGCTCATCTTTGGAATTGGATGTTGGATTGTTCTTCAACTCACGCAGGGAAGCTTAACAGAATGCTGGCAGTTGCTATAGAAACGGAATCTGGCAGCTGTGACAGGGTTCAGGCTTTGTGCACCTAAAAACTCTCTTTGTAGGCCGTGGTAAATTAACATTTTAAGAAGGGTTCATTATGGAACTGTTAATTGGCCTAAAGAATAAAGAACAGCCTTGGTTTTCTTCAATGCCTGGTGTCAGGCAAAAGGATTTTCCTGTTAGTCTATCAAAGCCTAAGCATTTTATTGTTTTTCCATCTTTTTGTGTTTGTTTATTTTAATGATTTAGCAACTACCATTTATCTTATTCTTTTTGAAGTTGAAAATAGCAATAGCTTACCATAGCCATAGCAGATTTTTTTTTAATTTATTTTTTCTCCCCAGTTACATGTAAAAACAATTTAACATTTGTTTTTAAAACTTTGAGTTCCAAATTCTCTCCCTTCCTCTCTCCCCACCCCCCTTCATTGAGAAGGCAAGCAGTTTGAGACAGGTTATACATGTATAGTCATGCAAAACTATTATTCATGTTGTGAAAGAAAACATAGACCAAAAAACTCAAGAAAAATAAAGAAAGTTAAAAAAAAGTTCAATCTGTATTCAGGCACTATCAATTCTTTCTCTGGGGATAAATAGCACTTTTCATCATAAGTCCATCAGAGTTGTCTTGGATCATTGTGGTTATTCACAGTTCAATATCTTAAAATATTGCTGTTTCTTTGTACACAGTACATGTCACTTGGCATCAGCCATGCAAGTCTTTCTAGGTTTTTCTGAGAGCATCCTGCTCACCATTTCTTACGGTACAATAGAATTCCATCATAATCACATTCCACAGCTTATTCAGCCATTTCCCAATTGATGGACAACCCCTCAACTTCTATTTCTTTGTCTCCATAAAAGAGCTACTATAAATATTTTTGTACATATAGGTCCTTTTCCTTTTTGTTTTTTATCTCTTTTGGGATACAGACCTAGTAGTGGTATTGCTAGGTCAAAGAGTATTCTTGGTTTTATAGCCCTTTAGGCATAGTTCCAAACTACTCTGCAGAATGGTTCAATCAATTCACAACTCCACCA
>NW_020942209.1:0-3092 GCF_900497805.2 Vombatus ursinus
AATAATGGAGGGGAGGAAGGAGAAAAGAAAGGGGTTTGGGGTTAGTGATTATCAGTAGCAGATCACAAACTCTGCTACAGATCAGTGGTTATGAAAATAATTGCTGTCCTGACCCCATTTGGGATTTTTTTGACAAAGATGCTGGAATGGTTTGCCATTTCCTTCTCCAGCTCATTTGACAGATGATGAACAGAGGGAAACAGGGTTGTGACTTGTCCAGGGTCACACAACTGGTTGAGTGTCTGAGGCCAGGTTTGAACTCAAGGAGAATGTGTCATCCTGACTTCAGGCCCTGCAGAACACCTAGCTGTCCAGAAAATAATTTTAACTTGTTAAAAACTGAAAGGGTGCTCAATGGAAAAGATTAGGTATGCAATGTACAGAAGCAAACCAATAAAATAAAATCATGTTTAATAAATCCAAAGACAGAAATTTGGCGGGGGGGGGCATGACAAGGCCACACAATTTGATTAAAAAAACTGTTGGGATAAGGGAAAAGCAGTCAGCCAGAAATTTGATAAGACATCAACACCTCACATCATCTGTCAAATTAAACTACAAATGGACACATAAATTAAGTGTGAAAGGGGAATCAGTAGCAAATTAGAGGAGCAAGAAGAAAATTACTTTTTACATCTATTAGGAAAGAGGTTATGACAGCACAAGCAGCAGAGAGGAAAGCAGAAAATAAAATGGATGATCATCCTTCTACAAAGTTGTAATGATTTTGCACAAACAAATTTAATGCAGTTAAATGAGGAAAAACTCCTTTGCAGTAAAGTTCTCTGAGGACTGTTGCATATGCAAATATAAAAGGAACTGATTCCAATTTCTAAGATTAAGATCCATTCTCCAATAGGTCAAAGAAACACGAAATTTTCAAAGGAAGAAATCCAAGTTATTAATAGGCCTATGACAAAATACTCCAAATCCCTCATAATGAGAGAAGTGCACATTAAAACAATTCTTTTCTTTCAGCCTGTAAATCATAGATATCCACAGATTCAGGGACAATCTCTTTCTGTTAAACAAAAAAGTACATGGAAACACTGATTTCACCAGGTTCTGCTTGAAACCAGAGCAAAAACAAATACACGATTTAATTAAACAACACCAAACAAAGGAGATGACATGGAGAAGGGGAGGGGAAGAGTTCCTAGACTGTCTCCTCTCTCCCCAGCCCTTAGGCCAAGCCAAGGATGAGAGGAAGGGAGGAAGAAAGGATGGAATCGTCCACCTGTGAAGGGGAGGGATGAAGTGTCCCCAAAGGCTTCTCCCTGCTGGCCTGGACCGCACAGCACCCCACCTCATGATCTCCCAAGCCCCAGCCATACAAAGGCCTGAGTAAGAGCAGTCATGGAGAAGCAGGCACACACAGGTTCACCTCTGAACACACACACACAGACAAACACACAGACACACGCACGCACACACAGATTATCCTACCTACATACACAACACTGGCATAAAACAAAGGTATTGATACTCCCAGGACCCTCCACCCTCCTTAACACACATCCTCCTGCCTAAATGAAGCCAATGCGGGAGGGGGGGATCGGCTTCATGAAAAGGGTGGAGTAGGGAAGAGAAGATAAGAAGAAGAAAGGGAGGGGCTGAGGCAGGAGCAGGGAAGGGGGCACTTACGTCACTCACAGCTACTTAGGCACCTGCAAGAACTTCGGGATCAGTCAGCCTGGAAGATGGGGAGAAGATGGGGGTAACGGAGGGGAGGGGTGTGGTGTGGAAGGGAAGTAGAAGGGAAGTGGGTAAGGTGCACACAGACCTCCAGCGGCCGCACCCACTCAGCGCCTCCTCCAGAGCCAGACTAACACGTGATGGGGGGTGGGGGTGGGGCGGGCATTGTGACGTCACTGCAGGGAGGGGCTACTCTACTCACAGAGCAGAGGGGAAAGGGCAGTGGAAGGGAGGGGTTCTCTAACATCAGGCCCAGAGCAGTAGGGAGCCCTCCCAGTCATTTCTCTCTGCCCTCATTACCCAAACTGACTAGAGGAAGAGGCCGCAGGTGCATCCTCCACCTGGAGGTGGGCCAACGGCTGAGCAGGGGCCCAGGTTCCTGAGGGCAGGCTGCTGGGGCTGGGCCGTGGGGGTCAGCAGCTGAGCCCAGCTTGGGGGTGGTTGGGGTTTGACCCCTTTACGGAACCTGGGAGGGGGAGGACAAAGAGGGGAAAAGGGAGGTTGAGCGAGGAGTGTCCTGGGTTCCACAAAAGGGAGGAGCACAGTAGCTGCAGCAGCATCTGCAAACCAGTAGTGAATGGTGCTTGGATTTCTCACGACCCCCCAGAGCAGAGAAAGAAAGGGCTGATCTGGGGAAGGGGCGGGGCTCAGCTTCCTTTCTCCAGGAAAGAGGAGACAAAGATCTGGGCTGGGGAGGGGGAGAGGGACAGTGGGGCACCAAGGGAGGCAGCGTGTCTGCCCCCAATATTTATGTCTGATTACTCTGGTCTAAATCCTATATAATATAAACCTTCCAGAGCCTAGACAAGAGGGAGCCACACACTCCTTTCTGGTTCAGTCTCCTCTACCACGAATTTCATAAATTTCTTTCTAAAACAGTTCAGATTTGGGGTTTCATTCTCTCCAACACCAGCCACCCTCCCACTAGTGAATTGGCATAATGGAGAGACACCTGGAATTGGAGTCACAAGACCTAGACTAAAGGTCTGCCTTACTCATTGTGTGGCCATAGGCAAGCCACTTAAACTCTCTGAAGGCTGGGATGTCAATGACTGTCTTGAAGGAATGGCCTGGGTGCTGTGCACAGAGCAGCATAGGAGATTCTGGGATTGCAATAAGATACAATCCAGGTGCCTGTTTGCAAGAGAATGCAGAGCAAAAGAGGCAGGTGAATGTGGCAGAGTAGGGACATTGAAAACCAGAGCAATATATTTGAAACCATGATTGAGAGGAGAGGATAGCTTGAGACGGACAGTGGAGAAAAAGTGAGACTCTGTTGGGTATGAGACGTGTGACCTAAATATTATTAGGTTTCCTCTAGCACCAAGGTATGGCAAATGCCACCAAATACCATCTGCCAAGTTCTATAGTCAATTTTAATATTTTCTCTGCCAAGC
>NW_020942210.1:0-1828 GCF_900497805.2 Vombatus ursinus
CTCCAGTAGATGGATTTGTGTCTGGGCCAGATGGGCAGGGGCCCTCATGCCACCCGGCACAAAGACCATTGGCTTTTTTTGGGTTTTGATTTACTTAAAGTGACTGAGGCCTAGAGAACTGTTTCTCTTGAGGCATCAAGGTGGTGCCACAGCGTACAGAAGACTGGACCACCTGAGTGCAAATCTGGACTTGGACACTGACTGTGACCCCAGGCAAGTTACTTAACCCCTATCTGCCTCAGTTTCCTCAGCTGCAAAGTAAGAATAAGAACACCACCTCCCTCCCAGGGTGGTTGTGAGGATCAAATGAGATCATATCTGCAAAAGCTTAGCACAGAGCCTGGCACATAATAGGTGCTACATAGATGCCTGGTCACTCCCTACCCACCCAAACTCTTAGGGGGTCTCACAGGGAAGCTCGGTTTACCAATGTCACAACCACAGGCTGTGGGGGATGGAGGCCCTCCCATGGGTGAGGAGGAGGGGAAATGTCCCAGACATGGGATCTCACGGGCTCAAAAACAATTGCAGTGCATCTTTCCACCCAGTTACCTCAGTGCTGAAAGTGAGGTCATAGCCAAGAGTGGAAACATCATTTTCCAGCAAGTAAACCAGGCCCTGGTAAAAGTGGTAGTCCTCGCTTTCCATATCTGTGTACCTAAAGACAAGCACAACCCGCTATGAAAAGAGGGTGAGAGGAGCTGGGGGGCAGGGGAGCAGCACTGGTCCCAGCCAGGCCCAATAGGGCAGGATGCCCATTTCCTCACCGGACTGACTTGCCCAGGATGTGCTTGTAGAAAGATCGGGTGAAGTAGCACTCTAGAAGCCGGTTGTCATATACAGCCTTGGCCACAATGCGCCCGACAAACTTGAAGTAGCTGAGATGGTTGGGATTGCAGTGGGAGGAGGGATTGATGGTGTAGGTGACCCGGTCGCCGGGTGAGGTCCGGAACAAGGCGTACATGGGATTAAACATCTCTCGGGAAATGATCATGTACCACTCTCGGAGGAGGCCCCCAGCATCCTGGCCTTCTTCTCCTTCAAACACTATGTACCTGGTGTGGGAGAGATGGGATGTGAATGCCATTAGCACCCCATCCCAGCAGCAAGCCCTGGAAACACTGCCTGCAGGCTCCCCAGAGAAAGTCCCCAGTCCTGGCCCTGGCCCTGCTCCCATGCCCATTCAGGCCACTAACAAATAAGATCATAGGATTTTGGGTCAGAATTATAAGAGACCTAGGAGATCGTCTAGACAAATCCTCATTTGGGAGATGGGTAAACTGAGGGCCAGAAGTTGATGAAATTAAGGCCACTCAGCCAGGATTCAGGTCTTTTAAATCCCTAATTCAGTGCTTTTCTGTTGGCCAACAAAGCCTTGATCTCTTGCAGTGTGGGGTGAAAGTGAGGACGAGGGTGCCTGAGGTGGGGGTGGGGTAAAGATGTTGCCTGAACTCTCAACCCAAATGACATCACTCTGACGGACATCTACTCCTGGCCCCCATGATCCCCTGAGAGTCTGCCTTTGGCTAAAGGCCAACTGGGCCTCTGCCAAAGAACAGGGTGAATCTCTTAAAATTTGAGGTGATGGTGATTGATAAGCAGGTGCAATGCTGGATGTGGAGGTTGAAGCCTGAAATAGGAAGGCCATCTCTGCTATTTAGGAGTCAACTTGGAGTCAAGCAGGCAAGTCACCTGGCCATTTTGGGGGGGCAGGGGGGGGCGTGGTGGCAGCTCTAGAGATTTGGGGATCATTAGAAGTGATTTCCTACATGTTTCCCCAAGTCATACTTCAGATGGCTGAAAGGTAGCTGGAGTGTGTGTGTGTGTG
>NW_020942210.1:1928-3864 GCF_900497805.2 Vombatus ursinus
GGGGGGGGGGGGAAGAAGAGGTGAGGTGAGCGCATTTTTTCCTCCCCGTTCACCCAGTGCCCTCACAATCGATTCTTCATTTCCTCTGGGGATTTTCGATGCAGCTCGCGGTAGGAGTCTTCAAACACATGGTCACGGCGGACGTGCACAGCCATGTCTTCTTTCCGGAGTCCCTCATCTAGACGCTCTAGCTCTTGGCGGAAATACCTGGGGAACAGGGAGGAGGAAGACTTCAGTCTGGTCATCCTATGGGAACATAGGAGGGAAGGCAGGGGTGTGGGCAGACTTAGCAAGGCTGGACTAAGTTAAGACAACAGAGCGACAGGAATCCCAAACAAGTAGCTGGGGGTTGAGGGCTTAAGAATATATTCCAAGACCCAATTTGTGGGAGCATGAAGGCACACAGGCACCCCCACATAGCAGCCATTTACCATTGCTCCCTACATTTCCCTCAAGTGAGGCAACAGGCAGTGGAGTTGGAATAACCCTTCCCCACGGGGCCTAGACCTGCAGACTCAGATCATGCCCATGGATACCCAGAGAGAAGAGGACAACCACGGGCCCTTGAACTATCTGCTTCAAGCCCAGGGTGGCCAACAGGACCCGAAACACAATAACTGACTACCCAAGGTTGTGGCATTCTAGGGCTCGTGCTACGTGACAAATTGTAGAATTAGAATGTAGTCTGACCAAGTGTCCCTACCCCCCGCCCCCCTCAATCCCCCGCCTTCATTTTACAGATTGGGAAACTGGACAGTGACAGTCAGTACTGGTGTGCAGGCCAGGAAGCCTCACTACCAGGGGCCCAAGTGCTTCGTATGCATGAAACAGTGACTGACACAAACGTGTCTTTTGTCCCCCCAGGAAAGAATCAGGCTCAGCACCCGCAGTGGCCCCCACTTCTATACCACGTCACATACTTGCGCTTAACATCGAAGTCGAGCACGCGGATGTAGTCCACTAGGACAGCAAAGGGCCCGTCTGCGAGATGGGTGGTGGACTGGCGTAGGATCTGATTTAGCACAGTGCGGTGAGTCTCTGAGGACAGGGGAGAAAGTGGGCATTAGGATGGGTGCTTGTGATCCGAGTCCTATCTCCCCTAGCTCCACGGACATGTCACGTGCAGAGTCTGGCCAGGCCCCAGTGACGGAGGCACATGCCCCTTGGCCAAGCTTGAGCTTAAGCCCCTGCTAGGGTTGAAGTGTGTGTGAGAAGGGTAGGTCCTCAGATGTCAGGCTGTCCATCCTCCCTCCCGTTTGGTCTCCCAACTCTCAACTAAGGAAGGGCAGGCTGAAGTTGGAGACATGGGATTCTGCTGCCTGACTCTTCAGGGTAGCTTTGGGGCCAACCCAGGCTAGCACGATCAACTGTACTCCACTGATCCTTCCCAAGGGCAGTCTAGGGAAGGACAGCTCTCCTCTCCTCCTCACCTGCAAACCGAAGAAATTTCTGTGTGTCTGGGGGCAGGCTGGAGGAAATGTGCATAGATGAGGGCTCTCGGGAGAAGAAGGGGTCCAGGGAAGAGGGGGTGGCAGGGGTCAAAGGAGCAGGGGAGAGTGGCGGTGGCTCATCCTTGATGTGAGCCAGCTGGCTTTCCCGCGTGTCCCGAACAGGTGGCTTACTCTCCCGTTCAGTGGCATGAACCAGAAAGAAGGCTTCGACAGCAGGCTGCAGCACTGGGGAGGGGGAACAGGAAGAAGGGATGAGCAGAGCAGATTACACCTTGGACCAGCAAGGGAAGGAAGACGGGGCCCACTGCCCGGGAGGCCCCATGCGCTCACCTAGCACTGCATGTTGATCATGGGATTCTTCGAGCTCCTTCAAACACTCGCCCAGCATGTCCCAGAGTTCATCTAGGCTCAGCTGCTCACTAAGCAGGGGAAGATCAGGGGGGTCTCTCTTCTTTCTCCTTCTCGCTCTGATGGCTTCCTTCGGA
>NW_020942211.1:0-2025 GCF_900497805.2 Vombatus ursinus
AGATAGATAGATAGATAGATAGATAGATAGATAGATAGATAGATAGATAGAGGGCACATGGTGAATTGAAGATGAAGGGGTCATATCTGGAAAATAAAATTAAGGGGTGAGAGAGGTTTATACTAGGAAAAGGAGAAAGGGAGAGGTAGAATGGGGTAAACCATCTCACAAAAAAACCAGAAAATAAAAGTCTCTTACAGTGGAGGGGAAATGGGGAAGGTGAGAGGGAATGAGTGAATCTTATTTTCATAGGATTTGACTTAAGGAGGGAATAACATACATACTCAATTGGGTATGGAAATCTGTCTTACCCTACAGGAAAATGGGCGGGGAAGGGGACAAGAGGGCAAGGGAATGATAGAGAGCAGATTGGGAAAAGGGATAATCAGAAGCAAACACTTTTGAGGAGGGACGAGGTCAAGAGAAAGAATAGAATAAATGGGGGGGCAGGATAGGAGTAAGGGAAATAGAGTTAGTTTTTCACAGCATGTCTACTATGGAAGTGTTTTGCATGACTTCATATGTATAACCTATATTGAGTTGCTTGCCTTTTCAATGAGGGCAGGTGGGGAGGGAGGAAGGGAGAAAATTTGGAATTCAAAGTTTTAAAAACACGTTTAAAAAAATGTTTTCATATGCAACTGGTAAATAAGAAATACAGGAAATGGGGTACAGAAATCTATCCTGCCCTACAGGAAAATAGAAGGGGAAGGGGTTAAGAGAAGAGGGGAGAGATAGAAGGGAAGGCAGACTTGGGGAAGTGGTATTCAGAATGTATGCCATCTTGGGGTGTGGGGAGGGGGAAGATGGGGACAAAATTTGGAACTCAAAATCTTGTGGAAATAAATGTTAAAAACTAAAAATAAATATATTTATTAATAAAAAAAAGAAAATTAGGGTTTGGAATTTTGCCTCCTCTGGGTTTAGTCAAGTATGCTTTGGAGAAAAACATGCTGTGCCCTTTGTTTTGCAAACTCATTACTATATATGTACTACTTATTAAATGTTTTAACCTTAGTTTGCCCATAAATAATCAGGCAATTTACTATAGTCATTTCTTCATTTGCAATTACCAGTCATAGATGCTTAAGGGATTCATTGTTACTATATTTTGGGGCTCATTCAGTATCTGAGGGGCTAATTATAATTAGACCTGAATACATATACCATTTTTTTTTTTTGTGAATCCCAGATGCATTTGAACTTATCCTATCATCAATTGAATTCAAGCTTCTATTTGGAATGACATATAGTTGTCAGGTACTCATTGGAGAAAAATGGAGTTTCCTATGTGTTGCAAAGAACTTTAAAGATATTTTCTCAGGACCTTTATCTGTGCTTTGTGCATTGATAATGGAATTATCTGAGATATTTAAATGTTGCTCTTTGTACTAACAGGATATGGATAAAATTTTCCCTCAGAATAGTTGAACAGTTAGGATTTTTTTAAATTTTGTTTTGTATTTTTTTCCCGAGCAAGAGAACTGTTTAACTCAGTGAATAAATTTTCAATGTCTGATAGGAGAGCTTTGTGTGCTCTGGGATCTCATTTGAGATTATACTCTACATCTGAGAAATGGTGGGGTTTTTTCTGTATTTTTCACATTTTTAGTTGTTTGTTGTATGCTTTATCATAACTTTTTTTCCTTTTAAAATTGTTATCATTTAGATAAAGACATTATAGCTATGAGGCAGTCCTCAACCTGTGAGAATTTTATAAAATTTTCAGTTCTTTTTAAAAAATAGTATAACTTTGTATTTGAGGGGAATTAAAATTTCTAGGCCTACAACCCATGGTGGATCAAGGACTTCCCATTAGACTATTATTTGTAAAGTCTAAGACATTTGATGAATAGACAGTTGGAACTCTTTAAATTGTAAAAGTTTTTTTTTTAATGCCACATTGTCTTTGTTGAAACACTTCAGTTCAAGATATTGAGAAAAGAAACTCAAAAGGAATATATACATACATATATACATATACATATACATATACATATACATATACATATACATATACATATA
>NW_020942211.1:2035-6164 GCF_900497805.2 Vombatus ursinus
ATATACATATACATATACATATACATATACATATACATATACATATATATATATATTGAGCCTCCATGGGTTCACATGAACTTTCTAGAATTTGGGCAGATGATAATTATATCAAATATAGTCTAGGTTATTTATGGAGGAAAGAAAATAATAAATCCAAAGTGAAAGTATAATTAGTGATCATCTTATAGAGAAGGTGTGGTGATAGTCCTATCCTCTGTGTACTTCTGCTGATCATATTTTCTGCATAGAGAACTTTCCACAAAATGCTGTGCCTATACCTCAACCACTTTTAGCAAGATGTATACATTTAACTCTTGATAAAGAAAGACCCAATTAAAACTACTGTTGGTTCTTAGTACCTCCACCCAAGAATGGAAGGATGCATCAAAAATACCTGGCCTCTTAGGTGCAGGAGATACTCACTCAAAAGACATTAAAAGGAACTATATCTCCCTACTCACTCATATATATTTCTTCTGAAAATGTGGCTTCTTGCTCAATCATTTCTCCTATAGTTTCTGTCAGGTAAAGAGAGGATTTCTTTTTTCTTTCCCCACTATAGCAATGGAAACTGCCTATACATGGCAGTGACCATGTGCATTAGTCTAAACAGTACTGAGACTAGAACTCTTCAGTTTCATGTTTCATTCCTAAAGTGACCTAGGATCAAACCTGACATGGGTGTTTCTTGCCTTTGTGACTAACATGAGTTCAAGAAAGAAGCAGATTCCAGGTGCTGACTACCCATGCAGAAAGGCTTCCTCTACCTACTGCTATTTTTTTTAGAAGAGGAAATCCTTCTCACCCTACTCCAGTGTAAGAGGAGCCATGACTTGGCTTACCAAATAATAGGGATTTCAAGTTAATATAGAACCAAGGCAAATGTAAAATAGGTACCCCCCAAACACACACACACACACACACACACTATTCCCACTTTCACTCCAATCGAATTCTACCCCCAACAATGTGGTCTTTCTTCTTGTGAAGTCAAAACCCTCTAGTGAACAAGTTACAGTGAATTCCCTCCATCCTATCTTTTCTAGCATGTTGGCTCCTCTCTCATCTATATCTCACTTATTTTCAATGAGTTATTTTTGTCACTACTGCCATTCCCTTCATGACCCTTTCAGGTGACAGTATTGCTATCTTTATTAAAGTATCAGCCTCTAATTAAATGGCATCTGGACACTAAATAGCTGCATGTGAAACCAGCATAATAGTCTGGAAAGAGTTCAGGATCTGGACTTGGAATTCAAATCTTGCCTCTGATACTACTTGTCCAGCGTTGGGCAAATTTCATTCTCTCTGGTGTTCATGTAGTCAATTATAAAATGAAAACTTTGGCTTAGGTGACCTCTGGAGTCTCTTGCAGCTCTCAGTCTATGAGCATATAAATGAACAAGTAGATCTTCAAGCATTTATTTCACCTCAACATACAGAGTTCAATCGCAAATGCTGAGCTCTTCTGCACACAGCCTGACATTAAATTCCTTTAGCACTTTGCAGAGTCCTTGGAACATAGTAGGTACTTACTGAACATTTAATGATTGACTGGTGAGTATTTTTAGGGTTTTTGTTTTGTTTTATGTTTTCAGGCATATTGTATTATAATACAAGACAAATTTTGTCCCTGCACATGCTGAACAGCAAACAATATACATCAATAAAACGTCCAGAAATGCAACTCTGGGACATGGAGAAAGAAAAAAAAATCCAAGGAAAAAAGGAATAATTGAAATGATTATGACCTCTTATTGTACTACTCTTATTTATTATCTGTAAGTCTCATTTTTTAAAATTGTGTTCCCAGTGTCAGGTCTTTGTGTCTTTTCAAAAGGGGAGCTATAGTTATCTCTACAAATAAAGAAAATACATCAATAACCCGAGGGCACTTATTTAAATAAAAATAGGAAAATAGGAAAACTTAAATCATAGGGACTTTCAAAAAGCTGTTATATCATTTGACTTCCAAATATATTTGGAGAACACAGTTGGTACAGTTATGAGTTCCCATTGCTTTCTTTTAACTGACAGCATTCACTGACAGCATTCAGCCAAGTCACTAGGGAAGTAGGAAATAACCAGAGATTTCTGAATGGTAAACAAGACAAAAAAGGTAACAGGGAAAACAAAGAAACAATGAAGAGGAAGAAAGATTTGGGAGAATGGAAGCACGAAGGCAGGCATAGGGAAAATAAGTGCAATACAAATGTCTTTGTCCTTTTAATGAGATAGATCATACGATCATAGTATAGCTGAAAGGGACCACAGAAGCCATCAATTCCAAGACTTTTATTTTACAGATGAAGAAACTGAGGCATAGAAAAATTGGTTTGGAGTTCACAGCTTCTTATCTCAAAAGACAGCATTTTATTGATTTTTCCACGTTGCCTCTCTAAAGGGCACAGATCCATCCTTATACTGTCTCTTGGAATATTTAAAACATAACTGCACAGTCAGAATAAAACTGTCCTGAAAATTCAGCATTCAGAGGACTCATTGGGCTTTATTGTGCATTAGGCAAAGATTAGAATGTGTAGAATGACAAATGTTTGCTTTTAAATGTTCTTACACATTTTTATTACTCTAGATATTTGTGTATCTTATTGCATCTGATCAAAAAATATGCCTGAGGCCAGCCCTAATGAAGTAAATTTTGCCTGTGGTATGACATGTCTCCTTTTCAACCTCCCTATTTCTCCCTTAGTTCCCTGTCTTCCTACTAGTTGGTTGTCAACTAATCCATACTAATGTGCTAGCCAGTAATAGCTTAAATCCTAAGGTATGATCTTTCCTATGGGTGTATTTAGATTTTTATAAGGGATGCTTGAGGACATAAAACCCTTCATGACTCAGTGGAACAAACAAATGAATGAGAGAAAAGTATTTATTATGTATTTCATATGGGTCAAACACTGTACAAAGTGTGAGAGGTACAAATACAAACAAGCAAGATTGTCCCTGCCCTCAAGTAACTTACATTTTATTTATTTATTTATTTATTTATTTACATTATTATAAATATTTTAGAACATATAGGTTCTTTTTCTTTTTCCTTAGTCCCTTTGGGAAAAAGACTTAGTTGTGGTAATGACTGGGTATGAGCCCTGGGAAACCTCCCCTCCCCCCACCCAGCCAACTCTCCTTGAGTTTTCTCCCACATGGTCAAGTCTTTGTCAGTCTCCTGAAGCATCATCCCAGTAATCCTCTCAGCTGCCCTTTCATAGTGGCTACTTTCTTTTTTTTTTTAAATTAATAAATTAATTTATTTTTAATTTTCAACATTTACTTCCACAATATTCTGAGTTCCAAATTTTCACCCCATCTCACCCCTCCCCCCACCCCAAGAAGGGATGCATTCTGAATACCCCTTCCCCTAGGGTGCTTTCCCTGCTACCTCTCCACCCCCTTCCCCTCCTATTTTCCTGTAGGGCAGGATAGATTTCTGTAAACCATTTCCTGTATTTCTTATTTTCCAGTTGCATGTGAAAACTTTTTTTAAACATCTGTTTTTAAAACTTTGGGTTCCAAATTTTCTCCCTTCCTCCCTCCCCACCCACTCTCATTGAAAAAGCAAGCAACTCAGTATAGATTATACCTGTGCAGTTATGCAAAACACTTTTATAGTAGATATGCTGGAAAAACTAACTCTATTTCCCTTAATCCTATCCTGCCCCCCCCCCCATTTATTCTATTCTTTCTTTCGGCCCTCTTCCTCCTCAGATGTATTTATTTCTGATTATCCCCTTTCCCAATCTGTCCTCCTCCCTATCATCTCCCTACTCTCTTGTGCCCTTCCACCCTATTTTCCTGTAGAGTAAAACAGATTTCCATACCCATCTGAGTGTGTATGTTAATCCCTCCTTAAGTCAAATCCTATGAACATAAGATTCACTCATTCCCTCTCACCTTCCCCTGTTTCTCATCCACTATAAGAGCCTTTTCTTTTCTGTTTTTTTTTGTGAGATAATTTACCCTGTTCTACCTCTCCCTTTCTCCTTCTCCTAGTATAATCCTCTCTCACCCCTTATTTTTATTCTCCAGATATGATCCCTTCATCTTCAACTCACCCTATGCCCTCTATCTATCTATCTATCTATCTATCTATCTATCTATCTATCTA
>NW_020942212.1:0-1007 GCF_900497805.2 Vombatus ursinus
ACATATATATTAATTGACTAGTATGTGACTAGGAATACTGAATACAATCAAAACTAATGCTCTGGATTCCAAATATGATTTAATATTCATGTGTGTGTATATGTATCTATATATATAGATACAAATAAATATATAACTACACATATATAATTATTTACAATAAACACATACACACACATATATATATATACATACATATGTGTGTGTGTCTGTGTGTGTATGTTTGATTCAGTATAAAAATACGAACCTGGAAGCTACTGGAAGATCAGATCACCCAGCTGCTATTTTGATGGCTATATGTCTCTTACCTTTTTCTAAAGTAGTCTCACAAATTATACAAAGTCTTGCAAGTAGAAGTATATGATATACGGCACATTATCTAGAAGATGAAGGCCAATTTTTTACCCTAAAAGTAAAATAGAAACACACAAATCAAACACTAATCGGTTAAAGGATCCTCTCATATGAAATGGCTGCCCTGCTGTGCCAGTAGGATGTTGACACTTCCAAGAGAGGGTTGCTAAGTGATGACATCACTGCTCTTCCAGTAGAATGTTGGCATTTTAAAGAAATGGTTGTTGAGTGTGGATACCACAAAGATCAGCGGTCAGAAAACAGCAGTGATTTCAACTCAATTCAATTTAACACACATATATATTAATTGACTAGTAAGTGACTAGGAATACTGAATACAATGAAAAATTAATTCTCTGAATTTCGAATATGATTTAATATTCATGTGTGTATATATCTATACATATACATACATATAAATATATACATACACATATATAATTATTTATAATACACACATAAACACACACACACACACACACATATATATATATATATATACATAAGCGAGTGTGTGTGTGTTTACATGTTTGACTCACTATAAAACTACGAACCTGGAAGCAGCTGGGAGATCAAATCACCCAGCTGCTATTTTGATGGCCATATGTCTCTTGCCTTTTTGGAAAGTAGTTTCACAAATTATACAAAGAATT
>NW_020942212.1:1107-1640 GCF_900497805.2 Vombatus ursinus
GCGCTGTTGTGCCAGTAGGATGTTGACATTTCCAAGAGAGGGTTGCTAATTGATGACATCACTCCTCTTCCAGTAGAATGTTGGCATTTTAAAGAAATGGATGTTGAGTTTGGATACCACAAAAATCAGCGGTCAGAAACCAGCAGTGATTTCAAGTCAATTCAATTTAACAAACATGTATATTAATTGCCTAGTATGTGACTAGGAATACTGAATACAATAAAAAACTAATGCTCTGGATTCCAAATATGATTTAATATTCATGTGTGTATATATGTGTATATATCTGTACATACATACCTACATATAGATATATATATACACACATATAATAATTTATACTACACACTTAAATATATTTATATATGTGTGTGTGTGTGTGTGTACGTATGACTCACTATAAAACTACGAATCTGGAAGCTGCAGGGAGATCAGATCACCCAGCTGCTATTTTGATGGCCATATGTCTCTTGCCTTTTTGGAAATTAGTTTCACAAATTATACAAAGACTTGCAAATAGATGTATAGGATAT
>NW_020942213.1:0-2359 GCF_900497805.2 Vombatus ursinus
TGTGTGTGTGTGTGTGTGTGTGTGTGTGTGTGTGTGTTTATCCAGGACTTGAGTCTTTTCCCACCAGACAACAGTGCCACAAAGACCACACAGAGTACACATCAAATATACACTCTTTTCCCAGATGATAGTGAACCAAAAGCAGAGTAAAAATACACATGAGAATATACCAGATAATACCCAGAGTGACTGAGCGATTCAGAATCATATGAGCAAAACCAGGAGGATGATTTATACAATAACATAAAATAATAACAATAGCATTGTTAGGAAGGATAACTTTATGTATTTGGGGGAAGGGAGGCAATCAGAGTTAAATGACTTCCCCAGGGTCACATGGCTGATGAGTGTCAACTGTCTGAGGCTGGATTTGAACTCAGGTCCTCCTGAGTACAGGGCTGGTGCTCTATCCACCGTACCAACCAGCTGCTCCAATAAGCCAACTTTAAAAGACTTAAGCAAGGAGACTTCTGAGAGCCCAGATGATGGGGTAAGCAGGAAATCTCCCTAATTCTCCGTTATTCACCACCAAACAACCATAATATCATGCCAGAAAACAAATCCTAGGCACCAGTGTCCAGCCCAAACTCCTTAAGTTTCACAAACCACATCCTCCCATGCAAGGAAGAAACAGAAATAAAACAATACTTGGATGAATTTCGGAAATCAAAAGGGGTTGGATGATTTCTCAAATCTTATTGCAATCTTTAATTCTACCTTCACAGAGCTTGTCTTATTCTGATTCTCAATTCATGGCGGGGAAGGCCATTTGTGCTTCTGCGCAGGGCAGCAAAGGTCATGACTGTTTATTATTTTTCCAGCATGACCACCTCCTACCAGCTGTCCTCTGCATGTACCCTTAGCTGGGGAGTGTTAATGAGCCCCTAACAATCCCATGCTGAGGGGAGGGGCTTGGGAGGCCCCATTTCTGAAAGGCCAGCCACAATGCACTAGGGTTGAGTGTGGGCATGTGGACCCATTAGGGACTACTGCTCTTCTGACTGGGGCCACTAGGTGGCGCCATACTGCACAGTGCGCTGGACTTGGGAGACTTCATGAGTGGTTGCTGCCACCCTCTGGTCAAGGGCTTCCTCACACACATACTCTCTCTAGATGACCCAGCCCCTTCCTTCCCCCGCCCAACTACAAACACTCTCTTCCTCCTCATTGGAATCGTTTCTCTTGATGTCTTCAGACTTTCCTTCTCGGACGTCTTCCACCCCTTCCTGTGCTGCATTCTCTGATAACATTCTAGTCCAGGAGTTTGTCTTCATAAAAGTGGAGCAGGCACTTCTTGCTCCTGTATGAGCAAGGAAACGTCTCCAGCAGGAGTCATGGGCATAAAGGGCATGGCCGGAATGTCCCCCTCCTTTTGCCCCCGTCCTGCCAGCCCTCCCGGGAGCCTCGTCATCCTTTCTGGCTCTAAGTGCTGGTCTCCCCTTTCCTGACTGAGACAACCATGGGGGGATATAGATCTGGATACCTGGGTCTGTATGAACACAGAGTGAGTTGAAACTGCTGAAAAAGCCTACGGGATCCTGCCTGGGTCTGGGATGCTCCTCAGCACCAGCCTGGAGCTGTCCACACTGCCAGAGCTTGAAGCCACAAGTCCTGATTGAGCCCCTCTCCTCGGGGGTTTTCCTGGGAGAACTTTGGCTTGCACCTTGAAAGGGGACAGAGATGCTGGGGAGATGGTGGAGTCTTTGGTGAAGGTGGTATAGTTTAGGTGACTGGGTAGTGTGAGGGTTGTTAAGGAGAAGGTTTTCAAATTATTTAGTCCTTTCTTTCACTGATTCTCATTCAGACTTATGCTCTCTTTCCCTTCCCTCTAAGTACTATTCATTACATCTGTCCCATTCCAGAGGCTGTTTCCTTATTCATTACTTTCTGCCTTAAGAACTCTCATTTGGTCTTATCAAAGCTGCCCCAAAGAGGCCAGCAAAGTTTAGTGTCATCACTAGTCAAATCAACCCAGTGCTAGCAATATGAGGGACAGTCAAGGTCATATTTCTCATACATTTGAAAGGCACACATTTGTTCTGGGGGGTTGTTAATAGGAACTGCTACCTCTTCCCCTATGCCTTTACCACAATCTGACCCATTTGAAAAGTGAATACTCAAAGATACTAACACCACTTAACTAACAAGTACACACAGTACACAAGTACAAATATACTATGAGGGGATATAACAACACAAATACACAAGATACAGCTACACAAATACAGGTATTCCACACTGTGCTAGCAATTCACTTGACTTACAGAAGTAAACATCCCCCAACTCTAACCAAGTGAGCAATTTAAACTTAAATTTCAACCTGCTTAACTGCACACAAAACCAACCAAACAAGTCAATC
>NW_020942214.1:0-5658 GCF_900497805.2 Vombatus ursinus
AGGGCTCACCCACTCTAAGGGCATCCTGGCGACCCTACCAGCTGACCTCTCACTGGAAGAAATAATTGACAAGGCTCTGGATGAGGGCCCCCCTCAAGACTCATTACAAACGTCAATTCAGACTTTAACAGAGGTGATGTTAGCCAGGGAGAAAGGGGGAAAAGGAGAGTGGCAGGGAAAATGCTACAGCTGTGGAAAGTCCGGGCACTTTCAACCTGAGTGCCGTAGCAAAGACAAACGTTGTATAAAGTGCTTTGTTTGCGGACGCCCGGGACACATAGCGAAGCACTGTAGGATTAAGGGACTAGTCAAGGGGACCAGGCAAGGGCCGGGAAACGGCGACTGGAGCCGGAAAACCGAGGGACCGGCTCCGAGAACCACTTCTTAAATCCCTCAGCGGTTCTGACTTTGAGAGAAGGGAAGGAGTTGGAACCATGGACCACTACATCGGCTGAAGTACCCCCTAGAGATTGGCCACGTCTAATCATAGGCACCGCCCAAGCGCCACAAATTATTGTACATACTCAGGTGCTGAGCCCCCGTCAGACCACTATAACCCTTACCAACCCCCATGCATTCCCGATTCCCCTAAAAGAAGGAGAGCCCATTGCCACCGCCATCTCACTCCCCTGGCTTGATAAGAATTGGCAGGAACCGCAATACCGAAACACTTTTGTAGCTTGGACCCAAGCGATAACTACAGGCAGACCCACCATAGTGGTGGAGGTGGAAGGAAAGAGAATAAGAGGGCTCGTAGATACCGGGGCGGACGTCTCAGTCGTAGCGATGGAAGATTGGGACAGGAATTGGGAACTTTCAGAGGAGGAACTTAACCTCACAGGGGTTTCGGGGGGAACCCGAGCCAAAAAGTCCCGTAGATTCCTGAAATGGAGTCACGAGGGACAGTCAGGGAGATTCCGCCCCCTGTGCCTCCCCATCCCCACGTCATTATGGGGAAGAGATGTGTTGTCCGCCATGGGCGTCACCATTACCACCGACGCTCCGGAAAACCCCTGAGGGCCGCTGGTGGGCCGACACCCATCGCCCTAACATGGCGCACTACTGAACCCGTTTGGGTGGATCAGTGGCCCCTTACCAAGAACAAATTACAGGCCTTAGAAGAAATAGTAAGTGGTCTACTTAAAGCCCAACACATTGAGCCCTCCACTAGCTCTTGGAACTCACCAATCTTTGTCATTCAAAAGAAGTCAGGGAAATGGAGAATGCTCATGGATCTGAGGAGGGTAAATGCAGTCTTAGAGCCCATGGGGGCCACCCAACCCGGACTACCAACCCCAGCCGCAGTGCCTAAGGGGTGGCCCTTAGTAGTCATTGATATTAAAGACTGCTTCTATAGCATCCCCTTGCACCCCAATGATTGTGAGCATTTCGCCTTTAGTGTTCCTTCCATAAATTATCAGGAACCCCACAAGAGATATCAATTCAAAGTCCTTCCACAAGGAATGGCCAACAGTCCCACCCTGTGCCAGATATTCGTAGCGCGCATACTGGCACCAGTCCGGAAGAGACACAAAGGGGCTTTGATCATCCACTACATGGATGATATCCTAGTGGCCGCACCTACCAAATCCGAGGTGTCAGAGTTGCTGGGCCAACTTACTGCTGCCCTGGCCGAACAAGGTTTGAAGGTTGCTCCGGAGAAGATACAAACTGGGCCCCCATATCACTATTTAGGGTACGAGGTCTGGGAGGACAGGGTGAGCAAGCTCCCAAACATTGACACCTCCCAGGTACGTACCCTTAATGACTTTCAAAGGCTAATTGGCGCCATTCAATGGCTCAGGAACACTGCCCCCATTACCAATAACCTCATGAGACCGTTATATAATATCCTCAAAGGGGCCTCCCAGCTCACCTCCCCACGCACGTGGGCCCCCGAAGCCCTAGAGGCCATGCGCCACATTCAAGAGATAGTGAAGGAAGCCACTGTCAGGAGGGTAGATGTCACACTGCCCTTGTATGTCACCTTGGTACACCACCATACCTTGGGGCGGGCTGCCGTTATATTCCAGGTCACGGGACCACTTCAGTGGGTCCATGCGGACCGCCCAAAAGGGAGCCTACCCAGTCGCCTTGAGGCGGATGGCCTCCTCTTACTCAAAGCCTCCTCCCTGGCACGGGTGCTTAGTGGCCAAGAACCACAACTGCTCCTCACCCAGCCCCTGCCTGCGCTACAACAACTCGCCCAGGACAGCGAACCTTGGGCTGTCTTACTCACCTCACTACCGGTTACGCAGGGCACCTTACCCCCATCTATGAGGGGGTGGGTCCAGCTGCCCCTCCGCTACCCTTCCAACCCAGTGATGCAAAACCCCGTTCTGGGGTGCAATGTCTTCACTGATGCAACAAAGAAGAATAAGGCTTCCATTTATATCCCCGATAAGCGCCTTCTCAAAGTTCTCCACACCCCCTACACCTCTGCACAGAAAAATGAACTCTTTGCGGTACGGGTGGCGCTCGCTCTCTGTGCCCAAGAACCCTTTAACTTGGTTACTGATAGTTATTATTGCTACTTTGCATTACAACACCTAGCTCTTGCAGATCTGTCCGTTTCCACCTCCGCAATTAGGGAGTTGTTTCAGGATATTCAGGCCTTGCTATTATGCCGTGTACACCCTCTTTATGTACTCCACGTTCGGTCTCATCAGTCCGCCAGTGGCCCCATTTTCTCTGGTAATGATATCGCGGATTCTGCCCTCCAAGCTAATCCATTATTCCTTATGCAGGTGGACCCTCAACAAGCCCATCATGTTTTCCATTTACCTGCAAAAATGCTAGTTCGCCTTTATGGCATCACCAGGGAAGAAGCACGCCGCATAGTACAGCAATGCCGCGCCTGTGTCCCCTTCCGGCCCCCCCCCAGCCAGGCTCCCAGCAACCCCCGGGGCCTCGCACCCAATCAGATTTGGCAGATGGATGTAACCCATTTCCACTCTTCCCTCATACATGTTTGTGTTGACACCTTCTCGGGATTAATAATGGCGTCCCTCCAACCTGGGGAGGCAGCCCGGCATGTGATCGCTCACTGCCTTCACTGTTTTGCCAGTCAGGGCCTCCCGCAGGTTATCAAAACCGACAATGGCCCTGCATATGCTTCCTCCGCTTTCCGATTATTTTGCCTTCGCTTTGGCATTCGGCACATTGCGGGCCTTCCTTACAACCCGACTGGGCAAGCCATCGTAGAACGGGCCAATGGGTCCCTCAAACGCACCCTTATTAAACAAAAAGGGGGAGTGCCAGGGAGGCTCACTGCCGCCCAACTGGCTCAAGCAGTGTTTACGAGGAACTTTTTAATTGAAGGAGAAGACCACATTACCCCTGCCATGAAACAATTGCTCGTGTCCTCAGAAAGTCCACCAGCGCTTCCGCTGGAGACACCAGGTGCAAAGGAATGGGTCACAGTCTGGTGGAAAGACCCTGAAGGCCGGTGGCACGGCCCAAATAGGGTCCTAATAAGGGGAAAGGGGTTTATTTGTATCCAAACAGATCGTGGTCCCCAGTGGCTACCTACGAAAAACACAAGATTGTGCACCGACGAACCGAGGAAGAAGGAGACACCGTCAAAAGAGGAGGCGTCGGAAGAACCGCACAGAAAAGAAAAGGAGAATGGATAAGTTGATGTTGCTCCTGGGGCTGCTTGGCAGCCTCCAGGTAACGTCCAGGGCCCATATTCCCCTACTCCGAACCACCAACTCCACACCACCCTATGTGTATTGGACAGTCATCCCAGGGTTTCCCCATGCGGCACCAGCGACATGGGTGGGTGACCCGGTGCCCCTGAGGTTGGCGGGATCAGGCTCCCTGGTCCTGGGCGGCCATAGCAGCCTTGGCCCAGTGGTCGCCAGGGTACTTAATAAGACAGTTACCTGGGAATCAAAGCATCTCCCCATATGCCTGACCAAGGCTGTCTCCGATCCGTGGTGTGCCCAGGTACAGAACATGACCATCAGAGAGACGCCACACGGGCCCCACTCCAACCTTGGTCAGGGGGATTTCTTACATATGTGGGCCATTGCAGCTAAGAATAGATCGGCAGCCTTCCAGCGCTTGCTGCAGGCTGCTGGGAGCAATTGCTCTGGGTCCAATAAGTCCAGGCCGGATGTCCCATGTAACAGGAAGGACTGGCTTAATGCCACCGGCTCACTCTTTGAGAACAGTGACCCTCCATCCTCCCCATTACCCCCTTGTCATCCCACTCCTAACATGTTTGATGTTATGCAAGTATGTTCTACAGGGCATCTGGTGTGGGGACCCGAGTTTAACACAACATCGAAAACTGAGGTGTACTTCATGGATGGATTCCCCAGACCCTACTTTCCTGCCCCCGTACCACACGTGCTGCATAACGCCACCCTGCAGACGCAACTCCACCTGTGGAAGGCCGCCGCTGCTTTCGGAGAGGTCATCCACATGACGGACAATTCTGCCCCTTTAGCGGATAATGCCACGATCAACCGAGCGTGGTTTGACCGCCTCTTTAAAGAAGGATACACATGCACCGAACACCTTCACAAGGGACACTGCAACAACTTCACAATTCATACACAAACTGTCCGAAATATGGACATGTTCCTCCTCTGTGAGAATGCCACCATAACTAACACCTCCCTTGGGCTTAACGTGACTTGCCCAAATGGGGGGAAGCTCACCAACACACTCATGTCCATCAACATAACTAATGAGACCCGGGTGTTCGTGCTCACGACACCCCCTCTGACCTTCTTGCCGGTAGGAACGGACAAGCCTTTTGCCGACTCGGATTTCTTTCGGGCTGTCCTGAACCGGGGTAAGAGGGGCTTTGAAGTGACTGCTGTGGACTTCATTGGGCTAGTGGCCAGTCTGATAGAACAAGTGGAGATTAGCACCCTCTACAAGCGAGTAGGCCTAGTCAAAGATAATCTTAGGGATTTTATGCAGCTCACAACCAAGGCCTGGATTGCCCAACAAGACATTAATAAATTGGTGACCATAGAATTGTCGGCCCTTACATCGGCCGTGCAAGCCTTAGCCACCCTCATACAGGTTAACTCCGTGCTAGAGGGCCTCCCTTGCCATCATGTACTACCCAGGCCAATGTGCATGACGGCCGCCATGCACAACGCATCCAGGGAGCTGGATGAGGCAATCCGGACCTTGAATGAGCATAGCAATATGTCTGACTATCTCAGACGCCTAGAAGATATAGTACTACAGATAAAGAATGAGACAGACCAATATAAGCAGCAGATACAAAAGGACCATGGCATTCTCCCCGAGTGGTTTAACCAGCTTGAATTGTCTAATTGGCTTAATTATGTACTGAGTATGGGAAGCATGGTTTTCTTTCTCTTGGTCATGTGTATATGCCTCCCCTGCTTGCTATCTTACGTGGTACGGCTTTGGCGTATGGTCTTAGAGCAAGTAAAAGTGGATATATTCCTGCGTAAACAAAAAGGGGGAGTTGTTAGGGGCGGTCGGCCCTAGACGCCTGAGCGGATAGGAACCTCCCTGGGAGTGAGAGCCCCCAATCCCAGAAAGACACGGCTCCCCACACGGGGTACGTGTAAGGATGGGATTGGGCGAGACTCTTTGCTCCATACAGGTGGCAGGTTTCGCCCTCGGGGCGGATTGGGGTGGCCACCCGGAAGACAGACCCTA
>NW_020942215.1:0-1577 GCF_900497805.2 Vombatus ursinus
GGCACTAAAAATACAAAGACAGGGGATCCTCAAAGAGCTTATATCCTCTAAGAGTTGATGACATATACAAAATAAATAAAAGGGAATTTTTTGATGGGAGAGTCCATTGGGGAATTCAGGGAAGGCTTCATGGAGGAGGTAGTGCTTGAGTAGAGCCTTGAAACCAAGTAATAATTGTAGGAAGTGAGGAGAGAGAGAGCATCTCAGGGCTGGGGGACTTATGCAAAGGTACAAACGTGAAAGATGGAGCTTCATGTCTGAGGAATTGCAATTCTGTTCATAACATAGTAGGGATGGTCTTACAGTATAGTATATTCATAGCAGGGGTGAAAACTGAGATGTTTCTAGTTTTCTTCCAGTCAAATATGAAGGGTTCTGAGGAATTCTCCTTCTACTCCTGTGGCAATACAATTAGCTTTGTGTTTACAGTTTTCCATGTTGATGGCAAACAAATAGTCATACAAGTCCTGGTTATCCTGCCTCAACCCTAAATGGTAGGGCCACCCACTTTCTTCCCTCTTTTGTCACAGTTTTATTTCTCAAGGAATTAAACTATTGACAAGAAAGGCAGACAGAGACCACACAATGGGCCTCTGCTTAAACACTGCAGGCAAACCATGACCAGTAAATTTGGAGTACAAGGGCTTTGATTCCCAAATCAGTATCAGTTCAAGCAGAAATGATGAGCAGCTTACAGAATACGTAACAGGTTCATAATACATGCAGAACTAATAAAACAAGCAAAATTACGGTAGGGTGAATAAATAAACTAAATATAGCTGTAGTGTTAGGAGTGTCAAATCCTTTTGCCCTTTCTATGATTTTCAGGAGTCTGGCAAGTGCTTCCTGTGCATCTCTCAAAAAGCTGAGTATGGATCAGGGCAGGATTGTGAAGATATTTCATTGACCAACTCCAGGTTTTAGGTCATTTGTAGAGATTCTCTAAGTAATACTGCTAAAGCCTGCTAGTGATAACAGTATAATTTTAGTAAAATGAGATCAGATCTGATCAGATTGGACTTCTAGTAATTAGTTCATGTGGTGAAAACTAGTTCCGACATTATGGATCTAATCCATTTAACAATAGAGCTATAAGAACAGCAAATTAGGAACCATAATTTACCTGAAACTTCAGAGAATTTCAGTTTTTACATAACACTTTTTCATTCGATCTTTACTCGAACACTGTATCTGATATGGGCAACGCCATCAACAGGCTGAAGGAAAAATCTTAAAAGGATCCATGGGGGTCTAACTTAGAAAATGAGCCCTTCTGTCCCTTAATATTATTAGACAGAGACTTCAAAATAGAAAAAAAAAAGATGATTAAAATTTTCTTTAAGTTATTAATGCAATTTTATATGTAAAATCTCTAATTCAATTTTTAGAACTTATTACTAAGGCATATTCAAAGCCTATGTTTCCCGTTAGTAACATTTGGAAGCCAAGCACTTACTTATCCTACTCCTTAAATTTCTAACAGCCTTATTTTGTTGCTTTCTCAAAGTTTACTATGCCATTAAATTTTTAAAAAAATAACATCTTTATTCTATCCCTCTCTTTTTTTTGTTTATTTT
>NW_020942216.1:0-1974 GCF_900497805.2 Vombatus ursinus
TTATATATCACTTTAAAGTTTGTAAAGCACTTTGCCTATGTTATTTCATTTGATCCTCACAACAGCCCTGGAAGGCTGGTGCTGTTATTATCTGTATTTTACAGATGAGGAAAATGGAAGCAGAGAGAAGTGAAGTGATTTGCTTCTGTCACTAGCTAGCCAGCTAGACAGGATTTGAGCTCAGGTTTTCTGACTCCAAGTCCAATATTTTACCTGCTGTACCACCCAGTTGCTACTAATACATTAATTGACAGAATCAGGATTTTTAAAAAATTGGTGAGTCCAAACTAAACTAAAACCATATACTAAATGACAAAGCATTAAAAAAAGACTTTGGAGGTTTAGTGGACTGAAAGCTCAAAATGAGTCAACAGTGTGATGCGGCTACCAAAAAAAGCAGCCAAAACTTTGCTTGATTGAAATAGATTGCCCAGATAGAGGAAGCAAATATCCCTGATGCATGCTTCTTTGATAAGACATCATCTCTATGTTGTTCGTTTCTCAATGCATATTTACTTCAGGGCAACAGAAGAGTCTCTGGAGTTCACAAGACACAGATACTTTTAAGAGGACATCAACAGGGTGGGATATATTTCAAGGAAGGAGACCAGGATTCTTGACTCAATCTATTCCTCAAATTTAGAAGCCCCTCACCATTCTGCTTCAACTCTTTGGGTAAGTTCTAGTTGGTAATTTCTTTAAAATACGCTGCTCAGACCTAAACAAAATAACCCAAATGTGCCTTGATTAGCATAGAATGAACTGAATCTACTGCTTCCTGAGGTATAGGTACTGTACTTCATTCATTAATGCAGTCTCCCCTTCTTCCCTTTTTTATTTCCTTCCTTCCTTCTTTCTTTTTTCCTTCCTTTGTCCCTTCCTTCATTCCTTCCTTGGTCCCTCATTCCCTTCCTTCCTTCCTTCTTTCTTTCCTTCCTCCCTCTCTTCCTTCTTTCCTTCCTCCCTCCCTTCCTTCGAAAAACACACATTAAGGTACCAACCATATGCTATGTGCTATGCACTAGGTGAGATGCCAACATAAATAATATACAATCCCTATCCTTCAGGAGTTTACAATTTATAGGTAAAATCACACAAGTACACAGGTATACATATATATTAAAATACTCATTTATACCACAGATTAAAAAATGATAGGTATTTAAGATGAGTACAAAATACTATGAAAGGAGATGAGATGAGGAAAAGATCAATTCCAGTTATAAGGGATCCTTTAGGTCATAGGAGGCTTTGTATGTCATCGAAGAAATTTGGACTTTCTTTTGCAGACAACTGAGAACAGTAATAGGTTCTCAGGTAAAGAAATGAGATGATCAGGTATTAAGAAAATTAATGGGGCAGTAGCATGTATAGTGGTCTAGGCAAATCAAAGACTAGAGGTGGGAGTGGGGAGGATTACTAGCAGGTGATTGAAATTGAACAAGAGGCAAAGAGGGCCTGAACTAAAGTGGAAGCCATGGGAGTTGACAGGAAGAAATAAATATAACTATACTGTGGAAATAGAATCATCATACCTGGCAATTGAATACATCTGATATAAGGGAGATGGAAGAATAAAATACGATTCTGTGGTAAAATGTCTGAATGATTGGGAGAATAACGGCTCTATTGACAAAGATAAGGAAGTCAGAAAGAGGAAGAGGTAGCTTGAAGGGGAAAGACTTGACTTCAAACATGCCTAAAACAGCATTCATTTAACAAAATTAACTACAGCAAACTATTATACTGGCTCATACAATGATTGCGATCTAGTAAACTGCTCATTCCTACAATTTTTAAAACAGATTTTTATGAATAACTTTTGTTTTTGTGTCACCTCCATGTCCAAATATATTCATGCCCTAATCCTTACCTACATAGCCACCCTTTGTAACGAAAAAAAAATAAAAAATCAAGCCAATAAAATTAACCAACATATTAACCAAGTCTGATAGTATATGTGATGTTCAACAT
>NW_020942216.1:1984-2901 GCF_900497805.2 Vombatus ursinus
TTAAGTGTTATATGCCAGTCACTGTGTTAAGTACTGGAGGTATGGACTTGAAAGTCAAGATAGTCCTTGCTCTCAAGGAGCTTTTATTCTAAAAGGGGAGGATAACATATGTAGAAAAGTAGTGCCCAGAGAGGAGACAGCGAAGTGAATAAAGTGTGGAGAGCAAATAGAGTGCTGGGTTGGAGGCAGGAAGACTCATCTTCCTGAGTTCAAATCTGGCTTCAGACTCTTACTAGCTGTGTGACCCTGGGCAAGTCACAGCCCTGTTTGTCTCAGTTTCTTCATCTCTAAAATAAACTAGAGAAAAAAATGGCAAACCACTCCAGTATCTTTGCTAAGAAAACCCCAAATGGAGTCATGAAGAGTCAAACATGACTGAAACAACTGAACAAGAGGCCAAAGAGGGCTGTTGCCTTTCTCCTTTCCACTTCCTCCAGCACTTATATATACTCTGTGATCCAGTGACCCCTGCCTTGTCACTGGCAGGTTTTTGCCTTTCTGTTCCTTGAACAAGACACTTCATCTCCCGAATTTCAGCATTTTCCACCAGCTGTCCCCCATACTGAGAGTGCTCTCTTCTTATCTCTGACTCTTTGCTTCCTTGACTTCCTTCAAGTTTCATCTAAAATCTCACTTTCTATATGAAGCCTTTCCTTTTAATTACAGCTCCTTCCTTCTGTTCATTATGTCCAATTTATCCTGTAGGTAGCCTGTTTGTATAGAACTGCTTTCATGTTGTCTACCTGATTAGACTCTGAACTCTTTGACAGCTGGAACAATGTTTGCATTTTTTGTATCCTTTGTGCTTAGCATAGTGTCTGGCACATGGAAGGTGCTTAATAAGTATTTACTGACTAACTGATTGCTATGTGCTTTCCAGGAATGATAGTGTTAATAACTATTCCCAGAGTGAAGTG
>NW_020942217.1:0-1861 GCF_900497805.2 Vombatus ursinus
GAAAAGGGATCATTTTACCTATCCACAGTTGTTTTAATTTCTCATGAGCATGACTTCTGGGAGGTTGCACACACAAGGTAGGCAGCTAGATGCACAATTATGCAGCTGTTTACCAGAGGGAGCAATCTTATAAACCTCTTACCACTAAACAGGCAAGATGATTGGAACAAGTAACGCTCTTAACACTTGAGCTAGGAATACCTGTCTTGACTTGAGGGTACAGAGGAAAGAGAGACCCCAAGCTCTCCTGACATTCCCCTACAAATAACTATAAAATAATACCTCAAATCAGATTCTGCAGTAGTAGAGTCAACAACAGGTCAGAGTGAGACATTCTTCCATCCCAAGATGATTTAGGAGGTCAGAAAAAGAGATCTATGATACTGGATACCTGGAGTCCATGTGGATGAAACAGTAGTGATGGGACAAGGAGGTGGCAAAAGAAGCAGCAGCAGCTTCAGGATCTCTCAAGCAAGAGATGGTAAAGAGACCTAGCAAGTGGTAAGAAATAAATTACATGGTAATTCTGTGTTATTACTGGATACAGGAGCAGATACTGGCAAATGCAATGGCTATGTGCACTTCTGCATCATAGTTTGAGGACAGAGAGGATCATTTCTTGTTAAGACATAGAGGGAGCCCTGAGGAGATTTTCTGCTTTGTTTCACAAGGGGTCAGGGACCCCGAGGAACAGTGTTACTTCTAATCCCAAGGGATTAGGGCTCCTGAGCAGCAATATCACTTCCTGTCCAAAGAAATCAGGGATCCTGAGAAGTAGTATTGAATGCAATTCCAAAGGATCAGGAACCCTTATTGGATAAGTACCAGATTTCAGACCAAAATAGAAGTGACTACACCTCTCCCCTGATCACACCATCTTGGAATTAACAAAAACTACCAAACCACCACAGCTAGCCGAGAAAACAGCAGTTCAAAAAAATCTAAAACTTGAGACAATGCTCCCCCTCAACCTCTACATCAGGAACAGAGACTAACTTTAACTTAAAATTCAAAATCAAGATATAGCATGAAAAAATGAGCAAATAACCAAAAAGAACCTGATCACAAAAAGCTACTATGGTGACAGAGATGATCAACACATGAACTCAGAAGAAAATGAATTCAAAACAGCTATAGGCAAAGCCTCAAAAGAAAGTGCACGCGCGCGCGCATGTGTGTGTGTGTGTGTGTATGTGTTGGACACAAACATGAATTCCTAGAACAGTTAAAACATGATTTTCAAAGTCAAATAAGAATAGTAGAGGAAAAATTACCAAAAAAAAATGAGAGCAAGGGAAAATAATTATGAAAACAAATTAACAGCTTTGTAAAAGAGACACAAAATATACTAAAGAAAATAATACCTGAAAAAAAATTGGCCTAATTGAAAATAGGTACAGAAATTCTTTGATGAAAATACCAAATAGGACAAATGAAAAAAACAGGTACAAAAGTTGACTGAAGAAAATCATTCTTTAAAAAATAGAATTAGACAAGTGGAACCTAATGACTCAATGAGACATCAAGAAACAATCAAAGTGAAAAGAATAAAAAAGTAGAAGAAAATGTTAAATATATCATCATAAAAAACTAGCTTAGAAAACAGATAAAGAGATAATTTAAAAATTATTGGACTACCTGAGAGCCATAAACAAAGAAAAAAGCCTAGACATCATATTTTAAGAAATGATCAGAGCCAGCCAGGTGATACAGTGGATAGAGAAACATGTGCTGGAGTTAGGAAGGCCTAATTTCAAATCTGGCCTCAGACACTTACTAGCTGTGTAACCCTAGGCAAGTACCTTAACCCAATTAAGAAAGAAAGAAAGAAAGAAAGAAAGAAAGAAAGAAAGAAAGAAAG
>NW_020942217.1:1871-3861 GCF_900497805.2 Vombatus ursinus
AGAAAGAAAGAAAGAAAGAAAGAAAGAAAGAAAGAAAGAAAGAAAGACATTAACAAGGAAAACTACCCCAATATCCAAGAACCAGAAGGTAAAATAAATTGGTTCCACCAATCACCACCTGAATGAAATCCCAAAATAAAAACTCCCAATAATACTATAGCCAAATTCCAGAGTTCACAGATTAAAAAGAAGATATTTTAAGCAGCCAGAAAAAAAAAACAATTCAAAATACTGTGGAGCAACAGTGAGCATCTAACAAGATTTAGCAGTGCCATATTAAAGGAGCAGAGGTCTTGAAATATGATATTCTAGAAGGCAAAGAGCTGGGATTGCAACCAAGAATGAATCACTTAGCAAAACTGAATATAATCCTTCAAGGCAAAAATGGATATTTAATGACATAGAGGACTTTCAAGCATTCTTGATGAAAAGACCACTGCTGAAAAGAAATTTTGACTTTTAAATAAAAGACTCAAGAGAAGTCTAAAAAGGTGAATATGAAAGAGAAATCATAAGACACTCAATAAGGTTAAACTTTATGTTTTCCTATGAGGGTAGATGATTCATGTAACTTCTAAAATTATTATTATTAGGATAGTTAGAAGGATTCTACATAGAAAGAGGCTGTGGTAGTGAATCAATTAGCTTGATATAATGTAACTGCCTTAATAGAAATAGTTTTAGAAGTTACATATCTACCCTCATAGGAAAGTAGAAAGTTTAACTTTGTTGAGTCCCTTACGCATGTCATGTTTCTTTTGAGCTACCTCAATTCTGTTTTGCTCAAAGAACACAGTGCCATCGTTGATGACGGCACACTCTGCTGGGAGATTCAGTGCCAGTTTCTCCCATGTCAATCAATTTCAGTGTGATAGCTGATCTTGATGCCATGTTTATCCTCACTGAAAATGTCTGACAACATTACTAAAAACATCATGCTAAAAAGCATGCAAGCAAGCACACAGCCTTGTTTTACTCCATTTGTGACTGGAAAAGCATGAGATCATCATCTGTTAACCAGAACCCATGAAAGCATGGCATCATGAAGCTGATATACAATAGTGATGAAATTCTCCAGGCAAGCAAATTTTAGCATAATTTTCCATTAGTCCTCACAACTGAAAGTATAAAAGGCCTTGGTCAAATTGATGAATGTGTGCAGACCTCTATTCCACTTCTAGCATTTCTCCTGGAGTTCTTGGGCAGCAAACCAGCAATGACTGAGAAACCCCCTTGTGGTTGTCATAGAACAATAGATTGCCTTTGTAGAGATGTACAATGCAGGCATCCTTGAACTCCTGGAGGCCAGTCCCTAAGTCTTTGGTCCATAAAGAGCCATCAGGGCATCACAAAAGTGCTTTGGATTGTTATCTTCAGAGTAAAACTGAATTCCATCTGCTTTTTTTTTTCTTACTGAGCCAAGAATCCTGCATATCTCTAAGCTTTGCTTGTACTTTACTTTTCATGGAGTTAAATGCTGCTTTTATAGAGATGGCTTAACTATCCTGCTGGTAAACCCTGTGGAGTTCTTATTTTTCAATTAGCACCTCCTGAATTTCCCCAGCACTTTCATCAAACCAATCTTGATGTTTGTGAGTGTTCTGATCCAGATGAGTAAATGTAGCACTGTACACCAAATCTCTAAAAGCTGCTCACTCCTTTTCTGCTCTACTGTTGCCAACTATATATTAGATAAACTTTCCCTCCAAGTTAGCAAGGAAACCTTCCAGCTCAGAGAAGTGCACTAATTTCTTGATATTGTCTTCTGGTAGTCATCTTGCCTAGGGGTCACCATTTTTGTTGAATGTGAATTGGAGAGGATGTCTATGATCTGTCCAACACTCTGTGCCACACATTGCCTTCATCACTCTCATACTCTGTCTTTCTCTTCTTAAAATGTCATAATCTATTAAATATCAATGTTTGCTGTGAGGTTGCATCCGTGTAGTTTTATTGTATTTAGGTAAATGGAAGACAATGTTGGTGATGA
>NW_020942218.1:0-1094 GCF_900497805.2 Vombatus ursinus
AAGGTCTTTTTGAGAAATGATTGTTTCATTCTTTGTAATTGCATCCTCAGTGCCTGTCACACAGTAGGCGCTTCATAAATGCTAGTTGATTTGACTCATTTCAAGCCTGGCTCAACTCAGCTTTCTTGCTTTCCATTTGCTTTCTATATTCCAGCCAAACCATACTACTAACTCTTTCCCAGTCTTATCTTCCATTCACCCAGCTCTGAAGCTCCCTGTACATCACCTCCTATTTCTTGAATATACTCTTTTATCGAGATCTCTCTCTCTTTCCTCTCCTCTCCTCTCCTCTTCTCTCTCTCTCTCTTTCTCTCTCTCTCTCCCCCTCCCTCTTCCTCCTTCTTCTCTTCCTTTATCTACCTATCTATGTGTGTGTGTCTCTAGTGTCTGTAATTGTTAAATTTAATATAACCAAATGTCAAAATATGTTCAGTTTTTTTTTTGTACACAGCAGACACTAGATTTTTTTGGGGGGGGAGGGAATCATACTGGTAAATTGCTAATAATGAAAATCTCTTATTAATACAGATCAGTACTTTCTCTTCAATATATAGTCTTGAGGACACTCAGAAAGTTAAGTGACTTGCCCAGATTCACAGAGTTAGGATGTATCAGAGGTGAGATTTGAATTCAGGTCGTCCTGACTCTAAAATCAACTCTCCATCCTTCTGGGCCAATACTGCCTCTAATCAAAATATATGGTATAAAAAAAGAAGTGCCAGGGATAGATGTGAAAGGCAAATAAGAATAGTCAGAAAAATGATCTATAAGAAATGATAAAGTGGATTGTTTCTGAGAAACCTGCAAAAAAAAATATATGAACTGATGCAGAGTGAAATGAGAAGACCCAGAGAACAATTTCCATGACAACTTGGTAAAGACAAACAACTTTGAAGGACTCAGTGCAGTGACCAGCACAATTCAATTACAGACCAATGACAAAGGCTTCTGCCTACCTCCTGATCAAGACATCATGGACTCAAGATGCAGAATTACACATACATTTTTTGGACATGGTCAATATGAGAATTCATTTTGCCTGACTATGCATTTTTGTTATGAAGGCTTTGTTTTTGCTTTTCTTTTTTTTTTTT
>NW_020942219.1:0-11867 GCF_900497805.2 Vombatus ursinus
CAGATGAAGTCACTTGTGAGAGTAAGTTGTTGGTTGGGGACAGACATATAGAAGTGTCTATGATTATACAATAAGCATCTCTACATGTCCAGCGACAGTGTCTTCACCCCTGGTATGTAAACCCAAGAGTCCTAAAGATAGCAGTGCCTGTCGTGCACCTCTCAGAGCAGCAGCCCTGTTTCCAACCTGGTAGCCTCCATCAAAGGGAGAAAGGGGAGTAGGCTCCTTGGAGAGAAGAGACTCAGTATTCCCTCTCCCACCCCACCTGGTGCCCACCAACTGGGCAGAAGGGGTAAGCCAGCCAGCCTAGCTGAAACAAGGAAATTTCCACAGCTGTCCTGTTTTCTGGGCTTTCCTTTGAAGTTCCTTCTTTTCTCTCCACTCCTTCCTCCCTTTTAACTTCCTTTTCTGTGTTCTCTGTCCCCATTAAGAAGTAAGATCCTTGGGGCCAGAGTTTCTCTTTCTGTTTCTAATTGTATTCTCAGGGCTTAAAAGCAAATTGCCTGATACATAGTAAATACTCAATAAATACTTGACTGATTTCAGCCTATGGAGAAAAATGTTCCAATGACTCTTTGGGGTGGGGGTAGAGAGGGTAAAAATTTGGTATCCCCAGTCTTTCCCATATACAAAAAAATATAAAAACACTCTTGTTAAGAAATAAGTGGTCACGCAAACAAGAATGGATAGAGGGTCTGTATCTGATGACATATTTCCCTTTCTGTGGCTTGTGTCTATTGCCTGCCTGGAGGTTATTTTTTTTTTGTCTCTATCATTTGCCCTCTGTCATTAGGTAAAGTCCTTGAGAGGAGGGATGGTCTTATTTTGTGTCTTTGAATTCTCAAAAGAGAGTGCAGTGCCTTGGCTATTATTGGTATCTAATAAATGTTTATGGAGCTGTTTGAGCTGCTGGCGTGAAGTCCAGGGAGAGACAGTGGAAGGCAATTGTAAAGAAGGGGAGTAGAGACACAAAGGAAAATTTGGGGAGTCACAGCATAGCGATGATTGATGCCCAGAAATGAGCCCCAAACCACCTTATCCAAGGCCAGAGGAGACTCAGGCTCCATCACAGGGTGAGGCATGATGGGGCACCCTCTGAGAGGAGAAGTCAGACTGGTAAACATGATACAATTTTAAAAATGAACCCAGGGAGCTGAGAAGTAGCTTTCAAAACAATATTTAGCAGTGATGTCATAATCTACAACTGTTGATGCTTTCAGTCTGAAGACTTCCTGAAGGCAACAAGTGTTTGGCCCTCAGAGTGGGGGCTCCATGAAGGCAGATCCTTTGCCTCTCCTCTTACCCTGAAGGACCACATAGGGTAGGCACTATGTTTCCCCATTAGAACAGGGACTTCCTGAGGACAGGACTATCTCTTTCACTTGACTGGGGACTAACCCCATGAAGGTGGATCTCTGTGATCAGAAATAATAATAACTCATACAGCATTTAAAGTTTGCAAAGTACTTTATATATGTCAACTCATTTCAGCAATATAACCCTGTGAGGCCATTGCAATTATTATCCACATTTTACAGATAAGGAAACAGAGACAGAGAGGCAAGGGAATTGCTATGGATTGTCTAAGGCAGGTTTGAGCTCAGATCTTCCAGACTCCAGGCAGAGTATTCTTTTCTGTTCCATCTAACATGTATTTAATTCAACTAACAGTTACAAATGCCAGCTGTGCCATGGCACAGTGAGTCCCCACTTTGTAGCTCTCCAACACCACCCAAAAGTGATGACAGGCAAGGGTTTCCTGCTTTCACCACAGGCTCCATTTGACTTCCACTTTTACCCCTTCCAGACAGAGGCAGGTTCTGCCTGGTGACAGATATCCTCTCTGACAGTGATAAGAGGGCAGAGTCTTGACAGAGCCAAAATCAAAGCAAGAAAGACCTTGGGGCTTGTTTTCCTACATAGGAACCATTAGGCAGAGGGAGTTTGTGGACTAGTAGTTCTCCTAAGTGGGGTGATCCTGAGGCCTCTCACAGATACGTACAGAGCAGCATGATGAACTGGAGAAAGCAAAGAGGGTCATTCTCATTCTGGCTACTTATTGTGGTGCTGTTTGCGCTGCGGGAGATCCAGACAGGTGAGTCTGGGCAAGTTGTGGGAGGGGAATGTAGAGTTCTGGGTTTGACTTGACTGGGAAGTTTGGTCTGATGTGAGAGACACAAATAATGACCTCATGACCTGGCCTTTTGTGAGGGAAACACTGTCTGTTGTCAGACCTCTGAGAACTACCCGTCTGATAGAGGAGACATTGATTATGACCTCAAGGAACTCCTAGTCTGATGGGGAGACTTGATAAAGACAGAGGAAATATGCAGGAGCAGAGAAGGAAGGATACAACTTGGAGCAACTGGACAGAACTCTTACCTTGTTTCCTGGAGATAAAATTCAAGTGACTCCAACCAATCTGAGTCAATCAGAGAAATGTCTTCAGAGAAAGGAAAATTTTACCTAAGACAGAGGTTGTGCCTTTCAAGGAAACTTTCTGGCTTTTGTCTATTTCTCAGCAAGAATCAACAAGGATCAATGAAGGACAGTGGCTGCATCAATCAGGGCAGTGTAAATAATGGAGAAATGGGAGTTCTACAGTTTTCTTTAATGTGCTTAAATTTCAAAGATCTCCTGAGATGGGCTTGGCTCATGCCTAGGGGAGAAAGGCAGGATGGGAGCTGTCCAGGCTGTCATATCTGAAGAAGGGAGGAGGAAGGACCAAGACAGCCCCTGTGAGAGCCTGACCAAAGAGATGGGGAGGAGGGAATGAGGCTATACCAATGTACCCACTTGAGGGTTGGGTCTACGGTGATAAATGCCATGGGTTGTTATCTTATAACATTGTCTCTGTATACACAAGTATATTTCTTTTTAAATTGATATATGTCCTTTATGAAAGCCAGTAGGGAATAATGAATAGGGAGCTGGCCTATGAGTCAGGAAGCCCTGGCCTTCAGTGCCACCTCTGATACATATTAGCTGTGTGACTGTGGGCAAGTCATTGAACCTCCCAGTGTCCCAGGGAACTCCCTCACCATAAGGTGCAGAGCAAGTGCATTAGGAGCCATTTTACAGGTAATTTCTACGCTGATGAATCCATAGGTGTGGCTGTTTTTTTTAAAGCTTCATTTATCTTGGTCCAACATTGTATTGCATAAATCACTACTTTTTGACACAAAAATATCTCCAATGCTTAACCAGGGCAGACTGAAGCAGGAATATGATTCATTGGGGTCTCAGATAAGCCAGGGTTCTAGAAGCTGGAGTTGGGCAGATTTTTGTTGAGATCCATGAATCCTAGAGAAAGGGACTCCTAGTACCACAAGCTAATTCCTGTTGGGGCTGCTAGCACCTCCATTCGCCAAGGCTAGTCCCTGATTATTAGAAAGGAGATATTCTTTAACAGGCAGTGAGATATGAAGGGCATTCCCATCTATCTCAGAAATGTGGTCTATTAATTAATGTGGATTTATTTCCCTTGGTGATTCCATCAGCTCACATTGATTCCTTGAAAATCTCTATGCTGATCATTCTCAGAACTACTTATCAACCTCTTACCTTTTTCTCAACCTCTATTAACTCATCTCCAAAAATCTTTTAGACATCTCCAACTGGATGTCCAGAAGGCTTTTTAAACTCAACATGTCCAAAGCGGAACTCATTATCTTTCTCCTCAAAGCCTTCCCTTTCCAAACATCCATACCACTGTCTATGGCACCAGCAACTGACCAGTCAGGCTTACAACCTAAGCACCATCTTCAACAGCTAACTCTCTCTCACTTCTCAGGACTATTGTCCAGTCCTGTCAATTTTACTTCTAGAATATTTCTTGTATATGCCCCCTTCTCTCCTCTGACACTACCACTCCACTGATGTAGGCCCTCATCATTTCACACCTCGACTATTGTAATAATTGTCTTGTTTTTCCTGCTTCAAGTGTCTCCTGATTCTAGTTCATCCTTTCCACTCAGCTGCCATATTAATCTTCCTAAAGCACCAATCTGACCATGTCACTCTCTTAGTCAATAAACTCTAGTGGCTCCTTGTCACCTTGAGGATCAAATATAATATCCTCTGAGTCCTTTAATTCAGAGCCCTTTATAACATGGCCACTTCATAGTGATCCTTGATTTGTATTCAGTCCTGTAACAGGTCCTGATCTGAAGGTTGGCTGTCTGCATATTTTTTTTTCTGGAATGCCATTCTGGAAAGAATTATAAATGTGCAACAGTGATTACCCCAGCCCCACTTCCTGAAAGTCAGGTGTGTTATATTCCACCTAGTACCCTTAAGTGTTTTAGTTGTTGTGAGGCTGTATGCTATTGGCTCCAACCTCCACCAATAATGTTCCCCCAATTGTAGGAGGGTAATTTCTGCAACCCAGTTTCATTTAACCACCTAACAGTGAGATTAGCTTTTACAAAGGAATATTTGCTTCCAAGGCATAACAAATAGACAAACATACTCCTCAACATGGGGGAGCATAATTCTCCCTTGTACTGCCTCATACTCCAGGTTGGGGAAGGGGATTAAATTCAGAGTTTAACTCAATTCCTATACAGTATATTCCCAAGTTGCAAATCCAAAGATGCCCTTGGACTATAGTTGCAAGTACCCTGGCTTTTCAGAGCTTCCATTCTGGGACTGGTTGGCTGTAATCCAACCTGGAATCTTGCCTCTAAGGTCATCATGGCTTGGTTCAGAGTCTAGTAGGTGACAATTCTACCTCTATATTATTTATTATTTTATTTTCCCCCAGTTACATGTAAAACAATTTTCAACATTTGTTTTCAAAAGTTTGAATCCCACATTCTCTCCTTTCCTCCCTTTGCACCACTCTTCATTGAGAAGACAACCAATTTGATATAGGTTTTACATGTGCAGTCATGCAAAACATTTCTGTAATAGTCACATTATGAAAGAAAATATAGACCAAAAAATTTAAAAAAATTAATGTAAAAATTATGCTTCAGTTTGTATTCAGACACCATCAGTTCTTTTTCTGGTGAAGGATAGCATTTTTCATTATAAGTCCTTCAGAGTTGTCTTGGATCTCTTTATTGCTGAAAATAGTGCAATCATAGTACTTTATAGACAGTGCATTTCACTTTGCATCAGTTCATGTAAGTCCAGGCTTTTCTGAGAGCAATTAGATAATCCATTTCTTATAGCACAATGGTGTTCCATCACAATCACATACCACAATTTGTTCAGTCATTTCCTAATTGATGCGCATCCCCTCAATTTCCAATGATTTGCCACCAGAACACAGATGCTATGAATATTTTTGTGCACATACATCATTCTCCTTTTTGTTTCTTATCTCTTTTGGGATACAGATCTAGTAGTAGTCAAAGGGCATGCATGGTTTTTATAGCCATTTGGGCATAGTTTTAAATAGCTCTATAGAATGGTTGAATCAGTTCACAACTCTGTCAACAATGCATTAATGTCTCATTTTTCCCAAATTCCCTCCAACATTTGTCATTTTCCTTTTCTGTCCTATTAGCCAATCTAATAGGTAAGAGGTAGTACCTCAGAATTGTTTTAATTTGTGTTCTTGCAATCAATAGTGAAATTCTACCTCTTGTAACTGAATCAGAGAGGACCAGAAAAAGTAGAAACTCTAAGACCATTTTTCAGGGCCATCGGGCCTACAAGGAGAGAGGAGGGCTCCCCCCTTCATCAGTTTCATTCATTGTGACCATACCGCGAGTGAACCTTCACAAACTCTGGGTGCTAAGCAGCAAAACGTTTGCAGCAAGGAGAGCAAGTGTATCCCAGTCTGTCAGTTTGAACAACACAAACTATTGTAGCTGCACATTCCATCAAAGGAAGCTTCTCTCATTCATGTGATATGGAAGTACAGAACATCTCCAAGACAAAGGGTACCTCCTTCATGTGATCTGAGCCTGCTCCAAACCCTGACTACATATATAAATGATGAAACGTAGTAGTGGAAGATGGATGGGTATGAGGAGATTCTAAGCTTCTGAGGCCCCTTCATATCTGCCCTTCATTTCTCTTTTTCCCATCTTGCCATTCAGCTCACCACAAACATGAGGCGAAACATACTGCAGTGGGCACATCCCGAACTCTTTTGGACCTCCTTAGTGTTGGCCTCATTGATGACATTCAGTGGGCTTCCTACTACAAATCAAACCATCAGATTACTGTGAAGGCAGCCTGGATTGCTGAGGCTGTGGGAGCAAACTTAATTGAGGAGATAAGACATTTGATGCAGAACCACGAGGGAGATTTCCAGTTTGTTATCAATTACATGACAAGAAATGACACCAATACTGAGAGTAAGTTATGCCTTGCCAGACATGCCTTGCCCCCATCCTTCCCCTCACCCTAACTCATCTTCTGTCAACTAAGCCTGCTGGACCAATCCCCAGTAACCTGGATCATTAGAATGCCAACATAGGGGGCAGCTAGGTGGTGCAGTGGACAGAGCTTCACTGAGTCAGGAGGACCTGAGTTCAAATCTGACCTCAGACACTTGACACTTACTAGCTGTGTGGCCCTGGGCAAGTCACTTAACCCCAATTGTCTCACCAAAAAGCAAAAAAAAAAAGAATGCCAAACCAGGGGCTTAGTCCAATGTTACTTCATTCTGTAGGGAACCAGCTGTGAAGGATCTAGTTCTAAATCACATCAGCTTCCCAAGACACCAAATCCTCCATTGAAATCAGTTCAGAGAGCGTTCTCCTTCTACTTCAGAGTTTTCACATTTTATTTCATCCCAACTTTCTTTAATCATTTCGTGTGAACTCAAGATATTGAACTTCTTAACCTTCCTTGGTCCCTGAATTCAGTGATCGGTCCCACTTGATTCCTTTGCTCACTGATTTCTTTCTATCTTTCTTCTTCTCCTTCTCTTTCTCCTCCTCTCCCTCCTCTTTCTCCTCCTCCTTCTCCTCCTTTTCCTCCTCCTCCTCCTCTTCTTCTTCTTTTTCTTTTTCTTCTTCTTCCTCTTCTTGTTTTCTTCCTCCTTCTCCTTGTCCTCATTCTCTTCTTCCTTCTCTTCCCTTTACTCCTATTTCTGCTCCTTCTCTTCCTCATCCTATTTTTTCATGTTCCCTCCCTCTTCTTGGTACCTGCTCCTAATTTGTACTTTCCTTTTATTTTATTCCTCATTATTACTGATTCTAAATCACAGAAATGTGCTTATTCTATAGTCTATATATAAAAGAGAAGACTACGTATGGATTCAGAAAGAATGCAGTAGGACAAGATAAATAGAAATCAATAAAAAGGCTGAATTATTCTTGACTCCTAATCTTCTCTGTCCTTTGACAGCTCCCCTTCGTATCTTTGCTTGGATTCTTCCTAGGCTTGGAGAATCAGGTTCCCTTTTAGAGAGCAGGATATTTATACCTCACATACAAGTTACCTCTAAAGTTCACAAAACAAATACTCTTTTCTTCCAGGATCCACAACACAGTTTCCCTCCATCGATTTCTCCATACTCAATTTTCTCTCAGAGTATCCCATGTTTTTCCTCCCCCCAGGGAATCACACACTGCAGATTCATTGCAATTGTGAATTAGATGGCGATATCCAGTTGGGCAGCCTTATAAAGTATGGCTTGGATGGAGAAGATTTGATCCAGATAGACATGCTAGAAGGACAATGGGTGGTTCTGAATCCTAGTGCTCATATCTTCAAATCAATTTTGGAAAGTGCTTTCTGGACTGAATTGAGAAAACATCACAATCAGAGATACTGTGTTGGAGCCATGCAGAAAATCCTTCAGAATTCAAGCATGAAAGAGAATTGTGAGTACATTTCCCCCCATCCTTTACCAAATCATCTCTTCCATCTTTGTAGCTGGAGCATTGGAATTAGGAGGTAGAAGACCTGGGATGCAGCTCTCTCTAACAGTACAAAAATACACATAAGAGAAATGTGAGGAATTGTCTTTATTCATTTATTCAGATGATGGAAGTTTTATTCTGATGCCTCAGTATGGTATGGAGCTCACTGTAGATCCTTTAAGGCAGTGTCCCCCCTACAATTCTTTTGAGTATAGGGATTACTTTTTTATTTTAATTTTGTGAACTTCTATATTCCAAAGACTGAAGTTGTGCTATTAGAAGACTCTGATTGGAAAAAAATATTCAAATGCATCTGTGGTCCTCTCCATGTGGATTTCACCTCCAATGATGCAGATCATACTTCCTCCATCATTGTCATTCTGAGTAATTCTTGTCTCTGTCCTTCCATAAAATTGTGATAGAAGGTCTGCCCCACATGCTGTGGTCCTTCCTTGATTCCACTTTTTAAGATTAATGTTTGATTTGTTAATTAACATAAATATATTTTCAGAGTACTGAAAGGTTTTGATCTCAGGGAGAAATATAACATCTGTTTTACTTAGCTTTCTCTCCTTTTTTAAATAGAGTTTTATTTTTAAATGAAAATAAATACATTTCTTTCTCCCCATCTCTTGCCAAGGTAGGAAAAAAGAAAAAACAAATTCCCTGTAGCAAATACACATAGTCAAGCAAAACAAATTCTCTCATTAGCTGTGTTTTAAAAATAGTCTCATCTGCAACCTGAATCTATTTTTTATCAGTCAGAATGTGGGTAACATGCTCTATCATCAGTCCTGTGGAGTCTTGGATTGTTATAGAGTTGATTATAGTTCTTATAGATTTCAAAGTTGTTTGTCTGAACTGTATTGTCGCTGTTGTATAAACTATTCTGTCACTTCTACTCATTTCATTCTTTCAGCATTTGTAAGTCTTCATTTTTAAAGTATTCATTCAAAGGAGTTTATTTTTATATAAGTGATGCTACACTGTAAAGTGTTCTTGTGGTTTTACTTTATTTTTAATCAATTCCTACAAGTGTTTCTGTTTTTCTGAAATCATGGATTTCCTCATTTATTTCTGCACAATAATATTCCATCAATTCATGTGCAATAATTTGTTCAGGCACTGCCCAACTGATGGGTATCCCTTTAGTTCCCACCTTTTTGCCTACAAAAAGAGCTCCTCTAAGTGTTTTTGTACATATCAGACCCCTTTCCTGTTTCTTTGTTCTCTTTAGATGCAGAGCTGGTTATAATTATGTCAAAGGGTATGCCCTCTTTAATTGTACTTAATTCCAATTTTCTTTCCAGAATAGTTGTACTCATCTATAGCTGCACCAACTTTTTCATCGCAGCCCCTTCAACATTTGCTATTTTTTTGTCATGTTTACCAATCTGATGGGCGAGGTAGAATCTCAGAATTGTTGCAATTTGCCTTTCTCATTATTAAATTTTTTGACATTTTCTTTATGTGGCTGTAGATAATCTTTATTCCTTTGAGAACTGCCTTTGATCATTTATCAAATGGGAACTGGCTCTTATTGTGTACATTTGAGTCAGTTCCTTTCATGTCTTGGAAATGAGACCTCTAAGAGAAATTTGTTGCATTTTCATTTTTTGCTTTCTCTCAACATTGAGGGGATACAAATGGAGCACTCTGACCAGTCACCTATTACTTCTACCACTTTCCTTGGACCAGACCATCATTTTCCCCACTTATATATTTTCCTGATGTTATTCTTTGTTTCCATTGCTCTTTGAAGCATCATATCAAAATGCTCCTATGAAGTCATTAGGGTTTTTTTCTTTTCTTTTTTTTAGGCAATTGGGGTTAAGTGACTTGCCCAGGGTCACAGAGCTATTAAGTGTCAAGTATTTGGTCTGAGGTCAGATTTGAACTCAGGTCCTCCTGACTTCAGGGTTGATGTTCTATCCACTGTGCCACCTAGATGCCCCCTCATTAGTGCTTTTGAATGGATTTTTAAATTTTGTGACAACAACCAGTACATCTATTTGAAAAGTTGTACATATTTGTGAGACATTGTTTATTGTGTCTACTGAAAATATCTGCAGTGGAAAGAATATAGCAGTGAATTCCAGATCCATTGTCCAATTTCTCTGGTCCTTAGGTTCCTCATCTATAAAATGTGAATCTTAAGTCCCTTTCTGTTTTACATATCTCATCAATTTAGTCCAATCTTCTCATTTTACAGCTGAGGAAATTATGCTGCAGAGATGTTAAGGGACTTGCTTAAACTCACAAGAGAAGTAAAGACCAGATCCAGGATTTCTCATGAACTCCCAGTTGAGCCCTTCCCCTGCATCGTGTGGTCTCATGGTGCTATGACCTGAGTCACTGTAGCAAATCATGTGATAGAATAAATCCCTTGGAGAAGGTTTCTTGGTGTCTTTGTCCCATAGGAGGGGAACTGGTGATACAATATGACAGCAGAGAAGCTTAAGTTCTGACTTGTTCTACCCAGCAGGGGAAGCTTGAAACACAGACCTGGGGACATACCTCAGGTGTGTTGGGAATGACCCAGCCTAGGTAGGCTCTGATAGAATCATTATTGGGTTACTGTGAGGAATTCTTTGGGTCCCAGAATATTGTGAAGGCGATATTGTGTCTAAGATTCAATGGAGAGTCTAAGATTATGGCTGCTAGATTGGGCACCTAGGTGGTGCCATGGATAGACCACTAGACCTGGAGTCAGGAAGAGTTTGCATCCATTCTCAGAGACTTACAAGCCACATGACTCAGGGCAAATCATGTGACCTTGATTTGTCTTATTTTCCTCATCTGTTAAATGGGAATAATAATAGTACCTACCTTTCAGGGTTGTTGTGAGGCTCAGTGAAATAATATTTGTAAAATGCTTAGCACTGTGCCTGGCACGTAGAAAGTGCAATATAAATTTTACCTATTATTATTAATATATAACCTCAGTTATATAATAGAAGTATTGAAATATAAAAGAAGATTGTGATCTGAGATTCTCATAACATTAGCTACTTATCCCCACTTGCAGCTGGTTTACATGTCTCCTGCTTGTATAGAAATAAAGAATCATAGAATTTCCAAGTTGATAAGAATGTTATTTGTATGTGAAAAAGCCTGTCTTCTAAAATATGCCCAATACACATTCCTTTGCCAACCCTGAGGTGATAAGATGTGTTAGGTATGGAATGAGACATGTGTGTATATATGTGTGTATTGTGTTTGTATGTGCGTATATATATATGTATATGAGTGTGTATGTATGTATGTATGTATATATATATGTATGTATGTTTGTGTGTGTGTGTGTGTATGTGTATATATATATTTGTATATAGCCACTGAGGGGATTTTTTTTTCCTGACTATATATGTTTGCTACAAGAAATGTGTTTTTCTTTTCTAATAGGACATAAGGGGAAGAGATATTAAATAGATTTCTGTTCATTCAAAAAAGACAGTTGGCAGTGCTGCAGGTGTGAATTCTTGCAGGCATTCATAGATGAGGTGACTTGTTTTACTGAACTGTTTTGTTTGGTTATAAAAGACCTCTCTCAGACTAGGAGTAACCTTTAAATGCTTATTATATAAAAACAAAGTATATAATAAAACATTAAAATATAGATATGCATGTAAAAATAAAATAAACAGAAGTTAAACTTTCAAAAACAGTAATATAACATCTGTAGTTTTAAGACAACAAAGAAGTAAAGTTGCTGCTTATCATTATGGTTACATAATATGATAAAATAAATTATCCTGATATAGTTACACACTTTGCTTTATTAATATGATATGGAAATGTTAGAGAATAAAGTGCTAATGTCAAACAGACAATAAACCTGATAAGTGATTGTCCCCTCTTTTTCTGAGGACTTTAATGAGGGGAAACTCCCTCCTTCCCCAGGCATTCCATTCGAGGTTCAGCTTCATAAACAATCAAAATGACAACATAACATAACATAACATAACATAACATAACATAACATAACATAACACACAATAACATAACATGACATACAATGACATAAGTCAAAGTGGG
>NW_020942220.1:0-1474 GCF_900497805.2 Vombatus ursinus
GGAAGTATGGAGTAAATTATATCACATTAAAAGGTGCAAAAGACCTAATACAATGGAGGGAAAGAAAGGAGGGAAGGGAGCATTGCTTTAACCTATCTCAACAGATTTGGTACAAAGAGGAAAATAATATACACATTCAGTTGGGTATAGAGATCGATCTTACCCAAAAGGAAGTAGGAAGAGAGGGGGCCAAGAAAAGGTGGGGGGGGGGGGACAGAAGGGAGGGCAGATTGAGGGAGGGGATAGTCAGAATCAAAATACTAGTAAGGAAAGACAGGGTGAAAGGAGAGAGAAAGAAAAATATAAATGGGGAAAAATAGGATGGAGGGAAATACACAGTTGGTAATCATAATGAATGGGATGAACTCACCCATAGAAAGGAAAGAGAAAGCAAAGTGGATTAAAAACCAGAATCCTACAATATGTTGTTTACAAGAAACACATTTGAAACAGAGATACACAGAGAGTAAAGGTAAAAGGCCTGAACAGAATATATTATTTTTTGGCTAAAGTAAAAAAAAAAGCAGGGCTAGCAATCATGATCTCAGACAAAGCAAAAGTAAAAATAGATCTAATGAAAAGAGACAAAGGAGAAAAATACATCTTGCTAAAAGGAACCATAGACAATGAAGTAACATCAATACTAAACATATATGTACCAAATAGCATAGCATCCATATTTCGAAAGGAGAAGTTACATGGGTTATAGGAGAAAATTGACAGTAAAACTATACTAGTGGGAGACCTGAACTTTCTCCTCTCAGAACTAGATAAATCTAACCATAAAATAAAGAAGACAAAACTTAAGGAAGTGATTAGAATTTAAGAACAGTTAGATATGATAGACCTCTGGAGAAAACTGAATGGGCATAGAGAGAAATATACCATTCTCTTAGTGGTATATGGCACCTACACAAAAATATACCATGCATTAGGGCATAAAAACCTCACAATCACATGCAGAAAACAGAAATATTAAGTGCATCATTTTTAGAACATGATGCAATCAAAATGACATATAAGAAAGGGCAATGGAAAGAGAGGTTAAAATTAGTTGGAAATGAAATAATCTCATCCTAAAGAATGAGTATGTCAAAGAACATGTCATAGAAACTATCAATAATTTCCTCAAAGAAAATGACAACGATGAGACAATGGACCAAAATTTGTGAAATGCAGCCAAAGCAGTACTTAGGGGAAATTTTATATCTCTAAATGCTTACTTCAATAAAATAGAGAAAGAACAGATCAATCAACTGGGAATGCAACTAAAAAAGCTAGAAAAAGAATATATTTTAAATCCTTAACTAAACAACAAATTGGAAATCCTGAAAATCAAAGGAGATTTTAAAAAATCATTGAACTAATAAATCAAACTAAGGGCTGGTTTTATCGGGGGTGGGGGACAATAAAAAGTAAAACATTGCTTCATTTGGTTTAAAAGAGGAAAGACAAAAACCAAATGACCAGTATC
>NW_020942221.1:0-1576 GCF_900497805.2 Vombatus ursinus
TTTTTCAAAGAGGGGTATCTCTGATCCTGAAGTCCCACCCTCTGCTGTGGATGAAAGGGAAACTGAGGCTTAGGGAGGTCAAATGGTTAGTAGGAGATCTCACATATCTAGCCAGGGACCACACAAGTCAAATAATTTCACCCCGGACTGTCACAGAAAGGAAAACTGAGGCCCAGAAACCTCAAGTGGCTGTTATGAATTGACCCCTCAACTGGCATATCCCTGTTTCATAATGGAATCGTTGATGCTGCTTTCACTTAAAGGGAACTTGAGACCAAGAAAACTGAAATGGCTAGTGTAACATGAAATTTCGATGACTAGGGACTATACAGGATACATAATTTCTACAAGGAGTGTTAATGCCAGGAAAACCAAGGTCCAGAAACTTGAAATTCCTGTTACAAATGCATACCGAAGCTAGCAGAATGCGCTCAGATACTGTATCACTTGCTCCTGCTGTCACTGAAAGGGAAACTGAGGCTTAGCAACCTGAAGACACTTCTGTAGTTTGCCTCAGCTTTTTCGTTTTTTTTCTTTGTTATTATATCTTTTTTTTTTCTTGAGGTTTTTCAAAGCGGGGTATTTCAGATCCTGGAATCCAATGCTCTGCTGTGGATGAAAGGGAAACTCAGGCCTGGAAAGCTCCATTGCTTTGTACCTGATCACACATAAGCAGCCAGGGCCAGACAGGTCAAATAATTTCACCTCTGACTGTCACAGAAAGGGAAACTGAGGCCCAGAAACCTGAAGTGGCTCTTATGAATTGACCCCTCTACTGGCATATCCCTGATTCATAATGGAATCCTTGCCCCTGCTTTCACTGAAAGGCACCTTGAGGCCAAGAAAACTGAAATGGCTAGTGTAACATCAAATTTAAGTGACCAGTGCCTACACAGGATACATAATTTCATCCAACAGAGTCACAATTCGGCAAACTGAGGTCCAGAAACCTGAAATTACTGTTACAAGTGCACTTCTAAATTAGCAGAATATTCACAGACAATGTAATGCTTGATCCAGCTGTCATTGAAAAGGAATCTGAGTTTTAGCAACCTGAAGAAACTGCTGTATCGTAAGTGAGGTTTATCTATTTTATTTTCTCTTTTTATAATATCTCTATTTTTCATGTTTTTCAAAGAGGGGTATCTCTGATCCTGAAGTCCCACCCTCTGCTGTGGATGAAAGGGAAACTGAGGCTTAGGGAGGTCCAATGGTTAGTAGGAGATCTCACATATCTAGCCAGGGACCACACAAGTCAAATAATTTCACCCCGGACTGTCACAGAAAGGAAAACTGAGGCCCAGAAACCTGAAGTGGCTCTTATGAATTGACCCCTCAAGTGGCATATCCCTGTTTCCTAATGGAATTCTTGCTCCTGCTTTCACTGAATGGCACCTTGAGGCCAAGAAAACTGAAATGACTAGTGTAACATCATATTTAAGTGACTACGGACTACACAGGATACATAATTCCAACCAGGAGTGTCACTACAAATCAAACTGAGGTCCAGAAACCTGAAAATACTGTTACAAATGCATACTGAAGCTAGGAGAATGCCCTCAGATACTGTAACACC
>NW_020942221.1:1676-2595 GCF_900497805.2 Vombatus ursinus
TCTGTAGTTTGCCTCAGCTTTTTCGTTTTTTTTCTTTGTTATTATATCTTTTTTTTTTTCTTGGGGTTTTTCAAAGCGGGGTATCTCAGATCCTGGAATCCAATGCTCTGCTGTGGATGAAAGGGAAACTCAGGCCTGGAAAGCTCCATTGCTTTGTACCTGATCACACATAACCAGCCAGGGCCAGACAGGTCAAATAATTTCACCGCGCACTGTCACGGAAAGGAAAACTGAGGCCCAGAAACCTGAAGTGGCTCTTATGAATTGACACCTCAACTGGTATATCCCTGATTCATAACGGAATCCTTGCCCCTGCTTTCACTGAAAGGCACCTTGAGGCCAAGAAAACTGAAATGGCTAGTGTAACATCAAATTTAAGGGACCAGGGCCTACATAGGATACATAATTTCATCCAAGAGAGTCACATTTCGGCAAACTGAGGTCCAGAAACCTGAAATTACTGTTACAAATTCACTACTAAATTAGCAGAATACTCACAGACAATGTAATGCTTGATCCAGCTGTCATTGAAAGGGAAACTGAGGCTTAGCAAGCTGAAGAGACTGCTGTATCGTAAGTGAGGTTTATCTATTTTATTTTCTCTTTTTCTAATATCTCTTTTTTTCGTGTTTTTCAAAGAGGGGTATCCCCGATCCTGAAGTCAAACCCTCTGCTGTGGATGAAAGGGAAACTGAGGCTTAGGTAGGTCAAATGGTTAGTAGGAGATCTCACATATCTAGCCAGGGACCACACAAGTCAAATAATTTCACCCCGGACTGTCACAGAAAGGAAAGTTGAGGCCCAGAAATGTGAAGTGGCTCTTATGAATTGACCACTCAACTGGCATATCCCTGTTTCATAATGGAATCGTTGATCCTGCTTTCACTTAAAGGGAACTTGAGGACAAGAAAACTGAAAT
>NW_020942222.1:0-3799 GCF_900497805.2 Vombatus ursinus
CCAAGATCTCATCCAGGCATGGACTATCAGTAGGAGAGTTAAATTAAGAACTATTGGGCTAAGGGGACAGCCTTTCTTGACTCTAGTACAAAGGCAATGCTTGAATAACAGCCATCCTTGACACATATCGGGGACTGAGTGTCCCATTAGAGTCACTGCATTACATTTATGGCCTCATCTCAAAGCTGGCCCTTGTCAAGGCCAACGAGATTGTCTTCTGTGGCAGAACGAAAGAAGGAAAAAGGAAAGATGATTCAATCTGCACTCCAAATCCCTCAGTTCGTTGTCTGAAGCTGGGTAGCACAGTACATCATGAGTCTTCTGGAACTGTAGTTCGCTATTATGTTGGTGACAGATTTGAAGTCTTTCAAATTTGATTTTCTTTAAAATATTGCTGTTACTGTAAAAATTGTTCTTCTAGTTCTTCTCATTTCATTTTCTTTAATTTCATACATGTCTTCCCATGTTGTTCTGAAACCATCCCCTTTGTCAGTTCTTACTTCACAAGAATACTTCATCACATTCCTGTATCATGACTTTTTCAGCTAGTCCACAGTTTATGGGCATCCCTTTATTTTCCAATCCTTTGCCACCACAAAATGAGTGTCTGTAAGTATTTTTATGGATAAAAGTCCTTTTCTTCCTTCTTTGAACTATTTGAAGAATAGAACTAGTAGGGATATCACTAGGTAAAAGAATGTACTCAGGGCCATAACTCTTTGGACATAGTTCCAAGGTGCTTTATAGAATGTTTGGATCAATGTACAGCTCTGCCATACTTTCTTAAAAACAGGAATGAGGGAGTTTTGGATCTTATGAAAAGTCTACTCTTCATAAAATGTGATGATTTTTGTTATTCTTATTATTTATGTGGATAATTATTTTCATAGCTTTCCTAATATTTTACAATCAGTGACAAATGTTGGAGGGGATCTGAAAAATTGAGACATTCAGGTACTGTTGGTGGAGTTGTGAACTGATTCAAACATTATGTAGAGCAATTTGGAACTGCCCAAAACACTATAAAACACTTTGACACAGCAATATAACTACTAGGTTTGTATTCCAAAAGAGACAAAAAAAAATGAAAAGGAACTGTCTGCACAAAAATATTTATAGCAGCTCTTCTCTGTTGGCAAAGAATTGGAGATTGATGGGATGTCTGTCAGTTGGGGAACGGCTAAACAAACTGTCATATATGATTGTGATGAAATACTCTTGTGCTGTAAGAAAATGATGAGCAGGATGCTCTCAGAAAAAAATGGAAAAACTTATATGACCTGAAGTAAAGTGAAATGAGGAGAACCGGGAGAATATTGTAAAAAGTAACAGTAATATTCCAAAATGATGCATTGTGAATGACTCAGCAATATAATGATCCAAGACAAATCTGAAGGACTTATGATGAAAAATGCTATCCATCCTCAGAGGAAGAAATGGTGGACTCTGAACATAGATTGAAGCACACTTTTTTAAACTTCCTTTCTTTTTCTTTCTTTCTTTCTTTTTTCTTTCCTTCTTCTTTTTCTGTTTCATTCATTCTTTCTTTTTTCTTTCTTTCCTATTTTGCTTAGGTTTTTTTGGTCTATGGTTTTTTTTCACAACATAACTAATATGGAAATATGTTTTGCATGACTGCACAAGTATCACCTATATAAAAAAGCTTGCATTCAAAATGAGGAGGGCAGGGATGGAGGGAGAAAATTTGGAACTCAAAATGTTTTTTAAAAATGTTAAAAAAAGTTTTTTGCATATAATTGAGGAAAAATTAAACATTTTTGTTTTTTAAAAAGGAAGAGACCCCAGAGTAGATCACCTGTGACCATAGCTCAGAAAGATTGTTCTCAACAAGATACCTGACAAGATATCATTCATAAACTCTTCTTGAATTTTGAAAAAACAGTGCATTTATGTAATCAATTTGATAGTAAAAATAAACTTATGCATGAGACCATAATAATAATAATGATAAAACCCACAGTTTCACATAAAAAAAGACTTTTAGGCATCTTCTAAATGGGATAGTGAAAGCATTTACAAGTTTCTTAGCAGCATATGAAAATTTTACAGAAATGACCCATGTGTTAGTACACCAATATATGGCATACAGATGTAAAAATGTACAAATATTTAATCCATCCTTTGTAGACCCATAATGCAATAAAAATGGTCATCAGTTCAGGAATTACAAACAAAAAACTAATAACCGAAAGGAGACTTAGTAATGAAACACCAAAAGGTGAATTTGTCTAAGAAAAATCACAGAAACAATAAAAATTTATGTGAAAGAAAATGTTAATGATGATGATGAAACAATATACCAAAACTTCTGGGATACTGCTAAAGTAGTTGGGAGTGGGGAATTCATATCTCTACAATCAGTCACGAACAAAATAGAAATAGAGAAGAGCAAACAACAGAATTTTCAAGAAAAAATTAGAAATCCAAAAAGTCAACCTAAAATAAGCACAAGGGAATATATGCAAAATTAGAGGAGAAATAGATAAAGTGGGAAAAACACAATAGGCAATAAATGAAACCTAAAATTGTTTCTTTGAAAAAACAAATACATTTAATAAACCATTAAAAGAGGAAAAGAATTCAAATCAATGAAATAACAAATTAGTAAGCTGAAATCTCAACAAAACTAAAAGAAAAAAAGAATAACAACAACATTATATAAACATTTCTATGATAACACAATTGGTAATACAAAAGAAACAGAGGAATAAATTAAAGAATATAAAATACCTCAACTATGAAAAGGCCAAACTGAAATCTTAAATAACCCGATTTCAGAAAACAAAACAGATCTAGCTATAAAGAAACTATCAAAGAAGAACATTCCCGGTCCTTACGGATTCAGAGGAGAATTATACCAAGATTTTAAAGAACAGTGAGTACTAAAGCTTCACAAACAATTCAACAAAATCAAGAATGTTCCCTGCCAAAATTCTTGTGTGATGCAAATACATTACTAATATCAAAACTTTGAAAAGATAAAATACAGAGTAGAAAGCTATAGGCCAAATCCACTCAAAAAATGTAAACAATATTCTGCATACACACTACAACTGAACCAAGAAATTAATCATGATAACTAAAAGGGATTTTTCCGAGGGATGCAAAGACAGCCAAATACTAGGAAAACCATGAATGTAATTACCAAATTAAAACCAAAACACGCCAAACCACATGATTATCTCAATAAATGAAGAAAAAGTCCTTGACAAATTTTAGCACTTTTTTGCTAATAACCCTATCAACATAGAGGACTAGCAAGATGTTTTTAAATATCATAAAATACATCTATCTAAAAGCAAAAACAAGTATCATATACTATGGGGTTGCACTAGAAACTTCCTCAAGAAATTCAGTTGTAAAATAAGGATGCCCACTCTTCCCTCTATCATTTGATAGAGTTCTAGAAATGCTAGAAACAGCAATAAGATGAGAAAAAGAAATCAAAGGCATAAGGAAAGGTAAAGAGAAGATAAAAGTGTTCCTGAGTACTGATGATATGATGATGTATTTGACAAATCTTCAGAAACCAACAAAGATACTGATCAGGACAGGAAAGTTGAAGGTTATAAAATGAACTCTCAAAAATGAACTGTATTTGTGCATAATAATAAAAATATCCAAAAAGTTGTAACAGAAAAGGAAATGCCATTGCAAATAACTTCAAAATGCATAAAATATCTAGAGATTGATCTATCAGAGCAAACAAATATTTGTATAGTTTCAATTACAAGGGGCTCCTCAAAGAAGTAAAGAAAAACTGAAATAGCAAGATGAA
>NW_020942222.1:3809-5313 GCF_900497805.2 Vombatus ursinus
TTTTTTTAAATGAAAATTTTCATTACATGAAACTGAAAAGCTTCTGCAGAAATAAAGTCAATGTACTTTGGTGAAGAAGAAAAGTGATTAAATGGGAAATAATCTTATTATCAAATTTCTCTAATAAGGGTTTGGTATCCAAGATATAGAAACAACATACATATATGTATATTACATATGATTGATAGCCATTCCACAATAGATAAGTGGACAAAAGATATGTACAAATAATCTTGAAAAGAAGAATTTCAGAATGTTCACAATGACATGAAAGAATACTCTAAATCACTAATAATAAGAGAAAGACAGATCAAAGCGACCCTGAGGATTTATTTCATACTCTGCAAATTAGGAAAGATGACAAAGATTGACAGCAGTCAATATTGCAGGGGGTGTGAAATGATAAACAGACTAGTGCATTGTTGGTGAAGCAAAGCATTGGGATAAGCATTCTGGAAAGTAATTTGGAATAATACAAATTAAGTGATTAAAATATCTATACCACTTGAATCAGAGGCTCCATTACTAGAGTCCATTACCCTCAAAAGCATTTGTTCTTTAGAAATCCCAATATACACCAAAATACTACACCTTTTGGGATAGTAAAGACCTGGAAAGAAAGCAGCAGCCCATTAACTGGTGAATGCTTAAACAAACTGTGGTACATAAGTGTAATGGAATGTAACTGTGTTATAAGAAGTGATGCATGTGATGATTAGAAAGAAGCTTCGAAAGATCTATGTGAATTGATGCAGAGTGAAGTAAACAGAGTCAAGAAAAATACAAACAATGATTACAACAATGTAAATGGAAAGAACAATTGCACAAAAAAAGTGAATGCTACAGAAGTATAAATATCAAGCATGTCTCCAAAAAAAAAATGTAAGACGACACCCTAAATATCCCAATTTGTGAATTTATGAGATTTAGAGCTGTTACAGGTTATACAAATATTTAGACTTTTACAATATATTAATTGGTTGTGCTGATTTTTTTTGTCTAAATGAAATATTATTTGATATAAGAGATGGATATCGAGGTGGAAAGGGGGGTGGATATTGGGGATAAGTAACATGATGTAAAAAACAAATGACACCAATAAACACTTACTTTAAAATTTGTAAAAACAGTTCTCAGACTCTGACTTATTAGATTTCTTCTATTACCTCTTAAGATAGGTCAAAATGGATACATGACCTAGACATAAAGATAGATTTTACAAAAAAAATTAGAAGAATACAGAACATATTATTTATCATACTTATGGATATGTGAACACTTTATGAAAAAAAAGAGAGAGCAAAGTGACGTGTAAAATGGATAATCTCAAGTACATTAAATTAAAAAGGGTTTTTATACAAATAAAACAAATGCAACCAAAATCAGAAGGAAAGCAGAAAATTGGGGAAAAGAATTTGTGTAGTTTTTCAGATAAAGGTCTCAAGAACTTTGTCAAGTATACAGAAATACGAGTCATTCCCAAACTGATAAATGACCAAAGGAT
>NW_020942223.1:0-1267 GCF_900497805.2 Vombatus ursinus
AGGAAAGAGAAAAACCGAGAAATGAAACTTAACTTCTGCTCCCTAGAAGCATCTGGACATTAAGCTCACGGACAAGCACAGAGTGGGGAGTGTGGTGGGGGTGGGGAAGAAGAACAACACGCAGATGAAGAAAGAAAAAAGAAAATGAACAAATGAGAGGCCCCAGGCATCATGCTAACCGTTGCTGCTTGCTGCTGTCTCCGCGCCCTTTGACCCTCACGTACCATTTGTATAATGGCATCAGCCTCAGCCTCCAGCTGCCGAACAGCTGCCTGGATGCTGCTAGCCGAGCCCAGGCTGGAGGTACCTGGGAATGGGGAGCAGATAGAAGGCCCTTCAGGCTGCAGAAAGAGGGCAGAAGCAACCCCGGGGAAGCTGCAGCGGCTGGTGACCAAGGGGTGTTCCAAGGGCACAGCCGCAGGGCACTGAGCAAAGCCAGAAACAGTGAGTCCTCACCCCCTCCCCCTACAGCCCCTTGGATGAGGAAATGGAATAGAGACCAACCACTGGCTGGCATCCTGTGCCTCAGCTCCAGACCTGGACAAGGTGGGCCCCTGGCTAAGTGGCCTACCTAGCCTGCCTGTCTGCTTGGCCTTCTTGTTAGCTCTGCGTGTGTCATCTCGGAGCTGAATGATGACCTGCAGGACACGCAGGAAGAACTTCTGCGTGGACGTTTTTGACGTCAGCATGGACATGGACGGCAGTTGGAGCTCTCGACCGCCCAGTGGGCGCTTCTGAGATGCCACGATCACCACATTCTCAGCTGTGTCAAACCTAGGGGGCCGGGCAGAGGGGTGTTTTTGCTGTGGTTGTGGCTATGTGAGTGTGAGAGAGAGAAAAGCGAGCGAAGGAGACCCGGGGTGGTGTGGGTGGGGTGCTGTGTGTGTGTGTGCACCCTAATTGTGCACACGCAGAGAAAGACACATACACAGAGTGAAGGGGGAAGAGAGAGAAAGGGAGGGAAAGAAGAGAGAGACAGAGAGGAAGAAAGAGACAGAGACAGAGAGGAAGAAAGAGAGAGAGAGATGAGAGAGAAGAGGAAGGGAGGATGGGATGAGGGTGGGGGAGGAAGAGGAGATGAGAGTAGGAAACACATGCCCAGGGAAGGAAAAGGGTGCTGCCAGTAGGCTAGGTCTTGGCCACCAACACTGTGGAGCCTAGGTGTTGCCCAGAAGAACAGCGGCCCACCTGCTCTGCATCTTTCCTTTCAGTCGGGTAGCCTGGGGTTGCTCTTCGGGCAGCCCATCTGGAGACAGGATCTCACACT
>NW_020942224.1:0-3766 GCF_900497805.2 Vombatus ursinus
TTTATCACAAACAAACATTTATTAAGTGCTTACTATATGCCAGGCACTGTGCCAGCTGCTAGAGATACAAACTCCAAACTCAAACAAATCCCGCTCTCCAGGAACTTATATCCTTCTGAGGAGAAACAGCGTGAACATAGTTAAGAAAATGCATAATATGTACATTTGTGGGTTCCCTGACAGGTTCCTCTTCTTTTATAAAGATGCAGATCATTCAAGTACTAATGCCTTTTCAATCCTTAGATGTATCTTCCAACAAAAGTCATTCCAGTATCAAGTTTAGGAGCCCTTACATCCTAAGGTTTCCAGTAAAACATTAATGGTAGAAGGAAGGACACTGAATTTCATAGGAGTTTAGATTTAAAGGTAAGTGGTACCCTAGAAGTGATTTAGTCTAATCCCTTCATTGTACAGATGAGGAAACTGAGTCCTGGGGAGGGGAAATGATTCCACTAAGGTGGTAGTGGTAGTAAGAGGAAGAACGAAGTCCTATCTCTCTGCTTCTGAATGCAAGGTACTTTATAGGAAAATGACTCTCCAGCTCACATCATGAGGGCACATACCCAAATTATTTGCCCAGTCATGACTACAACACAGGCCCTGAAGGGTCAGAGGAGAAATCTGGGAAGGCACTTAAGAAAATGAAGTTGGGGAGTGTGGTTGGGAAATTGAGAGGTCATTTCACATGATATTTCAAAGAGGGGAAAAGACCAAAAGAATGGGGGAAATGGTGGATGGTATGACTACTCAAGAAGAGAGATCAAGAAAACACATAGAGGCAAAGAACTGGAAATTGAAGGGATGTCCATCAATTGGGAAATGGCTGAACAAGTTGTGGTATATGTTTATGATGGAATATTGCTATGCTACAAGAAATGAAGAGCAGTTTGGTTTCATAAAAACCTAAGAAGACTTATATGAACTCAAGCAAAATGAAACCAGCAGAACAGGAAAACACTGTACACAGTAACAGCAATATTGTATGATGATCAACTTGGCTGTTCTCAGCAATACAAGGATCCAAGACGATTCCAAAGGACTCATGATGAGAAATGCTATCTGACTCCAGAGTGAGAACTGATGCAACCTGAATGTAGACCAAAGCAGATTTTTTCAACTTTCTTTATTTTTCTTAGGGGTTTTTGGTCTATGTTCTCTTTTGCAACATGACTTTTTTTGCAATATGTTTTGCATGACAGCACATGTATAAAGTATTTAACTTCTCAAGGGGGGGAGAGAGAAAAGAAGATCAGAATTTGGAGACTCAAAAATTATGAAAAACAAATGTTAAAATTCACATATAATTGAGAAAAAATAAAATGAAAACATTCTTTAAAAAGAGAGAGAACACAAACAACTGTTGACCTACATGCCAAATGTCTCATCTCTATAAAATTTTTATGAGAATGAGATTATCACCAAAAGATGTTTTAATTAAAAAAAAAGAATAAGATTAACAATAAACAACATTTCTATGGTGTATTAAGGTTTACAAAGCATTTTATTTACTTTCTTCTCATTTTAGCCTCATAACAACTCTGGTAGGTAGGTGCCCTTATGATAACATTAACCACCATTTTACAGATGAGGAAATTGAGGTACAGACACAGGAAGGGACTTACTCAAAGGCACACAGCTTATGAACGTATGAAACCAGATTTCAATTCAGGTCTACCTGACTCCAGGTCCAATAATCTAACTGCTGTACCACTTAGCTGCTTCATGGTAGAGACTGAAGAACCCCTTATTGAAAATATGGGAAGGGAAGAGGCAAACCTTTGTGACTGATTTCTACAAAAAACCGTGAGTTTACTTTCATTTTCAACTCAACTTTGCAAGCATTTATTAAGTGCCTACTTTGTGGAAAGCGCTGTGTTGGGCATTGGGGATAGAAAACCAAAAATTCATATACCCCTGACATCAAGGAGTTACATCTTACTGGGTGGGGAGGAAATATTCAGCATCAACACATATAAGTGAAGACAATATAATTTGAGGAAGGAGGGCATGCTAACAAGTGGGGAGATCCAGAACTTGTCATAGAAGATAGGAGCTGCTACCTGAGTTGAGCTTTGAAGATGGCTCTATAGGTTGCCCATTCCATTGTATATCCTAACCTGAGCAATAGACACTCTTCATCCACTTGGTTTTACCTGTGTGGATGACTAGACCAACTTTTTTTTTAAGTAGTTACTTATCTCATCCAGTAGGTCACCTCATCCAATCCTTTCATTTTAAAGATAAGAAAACTGAGTCCTGGGAAAGAAAAATGATTATACCAAGGCCATGGAGGTAGTAAGGACCAGGTCCTCTGACTCCTGGTCCAGTACTCCTTCTATAACATCATAGTTTATATTGTGTCTCACAGGGAATCAGTCCATGGCCCCCACCATCGAGGCACACACTTTGAGTTATTAGCCCACTGCAAGTTTGGCACAAGCCCTGAGGAACCAAAGGAGGAAAAGGAGAAGCACCTAAGACAAATTTGGGAAGACATGACCAGCAGTGTCCTCTGTAAACCTTCAGAATCTCACCATCTTCAGGGAGTCCCTCTTTAGCTTGGGCTCCACTTTGAATGCCTCCCATCCCAGCCTGCATCCTCTATGACTCTTCTCTGTCTCTTGCCCCACAATATCCAGCTGAGTTCTTCAATCAGGAAACCTCTCCACCAGCTCCCTCTCACTGATCTCTCTGCCTGGGAGAAGTTCAGGATGCCTAGCACCCCCTGGACTGAAGTCTCTCAGCCCTTATCACTGCTGCACACTCTGGGGGATAGGATTTGGAGGGATAGCTTCTGGGTGACCAGCAAGGCCATTTGCATGCTTTAATTGCTCAAAGGAATGGATAATTCACAATTTATTTCTCCAAAAAAATGGAATTTTTTTCCATTTCAGGGGATTAAGATGACAGATATTTTTAAGAGGCTTTACAGAATCCTTCTTAGACCAGGTCTCTGAATGGCTAAGGAATTAGCTCAGGACTTAGAGTTTTCACCAAATACTTTTTCCTTGCTACTTCCTCCTGGTCCTGGATGCCCACCTGTGCTCCCAGGCTCAGCTGTGCTTAGTGGGTTTTCATCACTCGGGGAGCTGCCTGTGACATTACAAGTCATTCTTCCGGGTCCCTGGTGCACCTTCCCAACAGAATGTCAGCTAGTTGACTTAAGGTACTTTTTTTTGTTCTGTCTTTGTTTCCCAGGCATCTAAGAGAGTCTGGCATGTACTTGGGAATTGGATGCCATGTCGTGTGTTTACTTAAGAAATGATTCTTGAAGTGAACAGAATTCGTCCCTGATCTGGCTCCAATGCCACTTCCTGCAAAAGCTTTGCCCATCCCCCAGCTGTTAGAGCTTTTCCCTGTGAGGTCCCCTTGTACATGCTCTGTCTGAGTCTTGTACAAGCCTATTGATGGAGAATGGTGTCTCCCTACTAGAAGCTAAGTCCCTCGAGGGTAGAGACTGTCTTTGCTTTGGTTCTTTTTATCTCCAGAGCTTAGCATAGTGCCTGACACATGCTAAAACTTAATAAATGATTGTTGATTCATTCATTCATTTCTTCATCTCCTGCTACGTTCAAGGACCTCCCTAGGGGCAAAAAGGTGAATAAGACCCTGCTCTGTCCTCAGTAATAGATACTCTGCTATTGTATCTTAGGGCAGATTTGAGGCTAAGTAGCTACCTGCTGCTATGGATAGAGAATTTCAGTAGGGATCTCTCTCCCCGGGGTTAGGTGGTCTATTAAGTCCTCAGTATAAAAACATAGGGTTT
>NW_020942225.1:0-4550 GCF_900497805.2 Vombatus ursinus
TTGCATTGTGCTCGTATCTTTTACTGTCCATCTGCTCTGATTAGAGAAATTTGCTATAAAAGGATAAAACCAGGACATGACTCTACCAAGTATGACAGGATAAAATATCCTTAGCTCTGTTTGAATTCAGATAATTCACAGTTTTCCAACCAGGCACTATCAATTCCACCTCATAGCCAGAATCAGAAATTGCCAGGTGGGAAACATTCCTTTTCAAAGGAAAACAATGGGGAAACTGAGCCAGAAGATCCCACCTTAGACTGAGGCTAAGATTATCCTCTCAGCTTTTCCAAATGCAGACCTCCACCTGTGTCACATTCTCTCTGAGTAGATTCTGGCATTTCTCTCAGATGGTGGATTATTGACTATTGATTATTGATGGATTATTATGATCCATCAGACTACTCAAAATAAAATCAGTTACAGTCTCAAGAGCGTTTACCTCAAACAGCAAGTTTCACTAATCACAGCTTGGGAAAAATTTATTTTTACATTTCAAATTTAAATTTGTCCTGGTGTAAAAGCCAATCGTTAGAGATCACTTACAGAAACTTGCAAATTCTCAGCAAGCCAAGTTTATTGTTTAGGAATTCCGTAATTCAAACAAGCTCATTGGCAAGTTTACAAAATAAGGGGGATCAACAGGGACCCAGAGCAGGGGCTGCCTATCACCTGATCTCCCCTTAGAGCTGCTGTGGGCTGTGCCTTTTGACTAGCCCTGAGGACTGCTCTGAATGGGCAGAACCAATCTGGATAAGGCTTTCACCTCATCTCCTCCTTTCCACACACATACTGAGTAGTCAATTATCAGTTTTACATTTTAGCATTAAAAATAACCCCAAATACTCAGTTTTCTAAATGTCAGTTTTATAAGACAGGGTTAGCAGGGAAACAATTTTTCCACTGTCTTTTTAGTTTCTCTCATTTCATACTCTAATAACATCCAACTTAGGAAAATTGCTTGACAAAGCTGATACAAAAGTTTACCAATTTGAAACTTTGAAACAAACCCATTATCAATCAGGTGATTTCAATCTTGTTGAATCATTTCCAAATTACTTTACACAGAAAATCGGGGTCTCATCATGAACATGTTGAAACCATAGCTTTAGGGAGTGGGCCTACCAAGTGCAGAGGCTGACTGGCTTCTTACCTCATACTGCCTTGACTGATGCTACTTGTAGCTGCTGGGGTGGGAGGGTGGTGAGCAGGATTGCTGAACACGGGTGATACTTCCAGGCTCTCTGGGCGGGCTACCGGGTGTCACAGGGCCCAGAGCCATTGCCAGTGGAGCCCCCAGCTGTAGCTGCTGCTGTTCTCCCGTCCTTCCTTTTGCCAGCTAGGGGAGGGTGAATTCAAAGTTGGGGGAGGGTGACTCAAATTCCCTACCATTCTCAAGGACTTTCTTCTCTTAGTCTGATTGTATTCCTTTTCAAGGTCTTGGGGACCAAGTTTTTCCAGTTCTATACAAGATAACCTAGGAGTAAATGTTGGGGGAAGTTCCATTGACTCTGGCTGCAGAGGTTGAGGATCCAGAGGCCATGAGGTCAGAAGAGAAGGGGGATCCTGCAGGCATGGGCATCGGGGCTGGGAGTCTCTCTGTGAAGAAGGATCCCAGGGTGGAGATGGAAATTTGTCCATTTCGTCACCTGTAAGCCTCAGGAAACCAAAAACACCTACAGTTTCTCAATTCCCTAGCATCCAACAGAAATAAGAGAATTGGCATACATTTCCAGATAGGATGTTCCCTATGCAGCAGAAAATTTGGCCTGGCCCAAAACAATTTATCAAAACTTAGGGGATGCAGCCAAAGCAGTTCTAGGGGAAATTTTATATCTCTAAATGCTTCCATCAATAAGACAGAGAAAGAAGAGATCAATGTATGCAACTAAAAAAGCTACAAAAAGAACAAATTAAAAATCCCCAATTAAGTACCAAATTAGAAATTCTGAAAACCAAAGGAAAGATTAATAAATTTGAAATTAAGAAACCACTGAACTAATAAATAGAACTAAGAGCTGGTTTTATGAAAAAAGCAATAGAATAGATAAACCTGTAATTTGATTAAAAAAAGAAGAAAACTAAATTACCAATATCAAAAATAAAAAGAGTGAATTCACTACCAATGAAGAGGAAATTAAAACAATGATTAGGAGTTATTTTGATCAACTGTATGCAAATAAATTTGACAATCGAAGTGAAATGAATGAACATTTACAAAAATACAAATTGCCCAAATTAACAGAAGAGAAAATAAAATACCTAAAGAACCCAGTTTCAGAAAAAGAAATTGAAAGAGCCATCAATGAACTCCCTAAGAGAAAGTGTCCCAGGCCAGATGGATTTACAAGTGAATTCTACCACACATTTAAAGAACAATTAATTGCAACACTATATAAACTATCTGGAAAGATAGGAAAAGAAGGAATCCTCCCAAATTCTTTTTATAATACAAATAGGGTGCTGATACCTAAACCAGAAAGACCCAAAATGGAGAATGAAAATTATAGACCTATTTCCCTAATGAATATAAATGCAAAAATTTTAAATAAAATATTTGCTCGGAGTTTACAACAACTTATCACAAAGATAATATACTATGGCAAGGTTGGATTTATACGAGGAATGCAGGGCTGGTTAAATATTAGGAAAATTATCAGCATAATTAACCATATCAGTAACAAAATTAACAGAAATCATGTGATTATCTCAATAGATGCAGAAAAAGCTTTTGACAAAATACAGCACCCATGGCTATTAAAAATACTACAGAGCATAGAAATAAGTGGAGTTTTTCTTAAAATGAGAAGTAGCATCTATCTATCACCATCAGCAAGTATTATAAATAGTGGGGAAAAGCTACAAGCTTTTCTAATAAGATCATGAGTAAAAAAAAGATGTCCATTATCACCACTGTTATTCAATATTTTACTAGAAATGTTAGCTTTAGCTATAAGAGAAGAAAAAGAAATTAAGGGAATTAGAATAGGCAATGAAGAAACAAAGCTATCACTCTTTGGAGTTAATGTCATGTTATACTTAGAGAATCCTAGAGAATCAACTAAAAAACTACTCGAAATAGTTACCTTTACCAAAGTTGCAGCATATAAAATAAACCCACATAAATCATCAGCATTTTTATATATTACTAACAAAGCTCTGTAGCATGAGATAGAGAAATGTGTATTTATCTGATTCCCTCTAACTTGATAGCAATCCCTTGATGGCAATGATAGTTGAGTACAGAACTTGAAGCTAGAATGGGTTTTAAACATATTCTACTCTGTATTCCTCATTTTACAGATGAACACAAATCAGATGAAAGGGAGATGAAGTAATGTATTGATATCCACACATGTAATAGTAAATCATAGTTTGAATCCAGATTCTCAGTGCTTTATTCAATTCAGTATCCCTAAAAACATAATAGGCAACTAGTAAATATTCGTTGAATTGAATTGAGTTGAAATCACTGCACATTTTCTGACTTGATCCTCATGATATTATTACTCAATAACCATTTCTTTCAAATGTCAACATTCTACAGGCACAGCACTGATGTCATCACTCAGCAACCATTTCTTTGAAATGTCAACATTCTACTGGCATAGCAGTGCAGCCATTTAATAAGACACAGGATATTTCTATGGATTGGTCTTGGATTTGCATTTTTCTATTTTATCAGATTTGGTAAAAGCGTTGGACTTCTTTATCTTCTAGAGAAATCATAGTATGTCATATACTTCTACTTACAAATCTTTATATAATTTGTAAGACTACTTTGGAAAAAGGTAAGACACATATAGCCCTCATAATCACAGCTGGGTGATCTGATCTCCAAGCAGCTTCCTCTTGTGTAGTTCTTATAGTTAGTCATGTACATACAACACATACACACACACACACACACACACATATGTTTGCATTTTTCTGTTTTACCAGATTTGGTAAAAGCGTTGGACTTCTTTATCTTCTAGAGAAAAACATGTTTGCTTGAAGAAGACATGATTTAGGAGAGATTATTTTTAGCTAATTCAAATATTTAAAGGATTATCATCAGAAAGTGGTGTGTCCTACTCAGTGTCAAAGGGGAGAATTAGGAAGCCCCAAGGTGCCATATTCTGACCCAATACAAAGAGACACTTCATGACAATTAGAACTTTCAAAAGAAGGATGGGCTACCTTTGAGGTAGTGAGCTCTCTGTCTCCGGAAATCTTCAGGCAAAGTACAGATGACCCCTTGACAAGATTATTGTTGAAGGCATTCATGCTTGAGATAGGTATTAGACTTAATCCCCTCTGAGGTCCTTAATAATTCAATGTTTCTGCATGGTTCCTCATTTAGAGGAAAGAATACTACCCAGTCTTAGTTTTAGGAGACCTAGTTTGGAATCCCACTTCTGCTACTGTGTGACTTTCTTTGTCCAAAAAATAGTGATTTCTAAGATTCCCAAAAGCTCTATACTTCAATGACATTTGTTAAGGTATATAATTGAAACATTTTTCTCTTCTCTTCTCTTCTCTTCTCTTCTCTTCTCTTCTCTTCTCTT
>NW_020942225.1:4560-8367 GCF_900497805.2 Vombatus ursinus
TCTCTTCTCTTCTCTTCTCTTCTCTTCTCTTCTCTTCTCTTCTCTTCCTCTCTCTCTTTCTTTCTCTCTCTCTCTCTCCCTTTTATCTATGGACACTGTGGAGTTATATTTTTCTTTGTATCTTAGACATCCCTGGTTCCATAAAATTTCTTTATTGGAAATGTCATTTTCAGTTTACTCATTTTCAGCCTTTCCTGAATTGGAGCTTTTGTCAAGGTCAGCTTGCTCCCACTTTTGCACTCTTAGATGGTGGGATCTTGCTTCATTTTGGTCTGTATCATCTGAGCTCCCACCTCTTCTTTGCATTACTACTGATGTCTGTGCTTAGAATGCTGGCAGGTACATCTGAGTTCAAATTAGTTCTCAGACACTTACTAGCTGTATGAGGCTAGGCAAGTCATTTATCTCCTATTTACTTTGGTTCCTCATCTGTAAAATGGGGACACACTGGAGAAGGAAATGACAAAGCACTTCAGTGTCTGCCATAAAACCTCATGGACAGAATCCATGCAGTCAAGCAGTGTTGGACGTGATGCAAGGACTGAACAACAACAACAGCAGCAACAACAGAGCCCTGAGTTTTCTTCTTGGGTAACTCAGGTCAGAGGGCTGCAAGGAGCCCCTGGATGTGTCAGATTGATTTGTAACAAAAAACCAAACCAAAACAAAACAAAACATTTAAAGTAAATCAACCATAACTGCAACCTAATCTGATAATACAATCTACACTCTGTTTTTGTGCTATTCTATTGTCTGAGAGGACTATTTGATTATCTATTTTCTAGTATAAGTATTAGTTGTTATAAATAATAATAGGCCTAAAATATTGAAAACTGATAACCCTACAGAAATATATTTTGGGCTTTGAAATTTGCATTTCACCAAGTTTAATGTAATCAATTTATCTTCTTCTGATGGTTATTTAACTGATGGTAGAATTTTTTCCTTGTTTTATGTTAGTTTCATAAACTTTAACTCAATAAAAATATCCGTTTAGAAACTGTTCTTCCCCTTATTTGACAATAGGGGGAGCTATTGTAATAGAGGAAAAATCTTTATATCGGCAAGTTAGCAGACAAATACAAAACTGGCTCATAACAATGGTGGTGATGATGATGATGATGATGATAGTAATAATAATAATAACCATGAGGTAATATATGCAAACATTTCCAATTAAATTAGATGGACATGGATCAAAATGATCAAGCCTCTTCAAGTCTCTGGGCTTCAGTTTTCTCACACTTTCTCTCTCCCCCCCTCCCTTCCCCTCCCTACCCCTGCAATGTCCTCTCCAGTTTCAAGTCCTATGATCCTCTGGAATTAAATGCGATCTGCCTATTAACCAAAAGAATAAAAAATCTTCTATGGGTGACCAATGTGGCTTAATGTCACTGCAAAACTTTTAGGTGATGTTCAGCAAATTTTCCTCAGACATCTTTACTGAAATTTTCATGGTCCTTGTAGCCCATATATGGATCCATATAGGTAGACTCATTCACATTTCCTTCAAGTTAAGTGAAGGAGCATTTCTTAAGTGCCAACTATGTGTCTGTCACTACGCTAAGCATGGGGGATTCAAAGAAAGGCACAGGACAGGTCCCTGCCCTCAAGGAGCTCTCATTCTAAAGGGGGACGCAACAAGCAAACAACTATGTTCACATAAGATAAATGTTCAGTTTTGCTTCTCAGGAAGAAAGTAAGAACCCTGTGCTGATAGTCACGGTAGGATTGTTTTTTGGGGACCATTAATAATGTGTGCTACGTTAGCAGGGAAAAAATGTTACGTGTTTCTCATTTGGGGGACTATGATGGGATGGTCATTTTGCAGTTCCATCCATAAGGCTGGTGGTAAAGGCTCACACACATCGGCTGCAATTTCTCTTTTCAGTCTCCTTTTGACCCACCCCTTGAAGCAGTTTCCTCTCCATACCATATGCAGTACTTCAAAAGAACAGCCGACCCAGTCCATACTGACCATGCAAGCCTGCTGGGGAAAGACAAGAAGACTCTTCAGAGAGAGGTGTGTGGCTCATTTACAGACAGAGTTTTCATTGGAAATTCTTCATTAATAAATGTGAAAGAAAAACATGCTAATTAGTCCTGCAACCTATTAACCAATTGTTTTTTTTTACTCTGCCACTGGCAGTATACCTTCTGACCATCGTTTCCATGAGATCCAAATCTCTCTTTCTCTTCCAAAGAGGACTGAATTTTGTGAATGGTAAGGTGACCTTCAGGAAGAATGCCATATACTGGAGAAGGTGCAAGCTGCTTCTTGGCAGGCATGAACCTGAGAATCACATAGGACTTTAATTTTTTAGGGTATTTCCAAAGTTATTAATTTTTTATAAAATGCTCTAGGACTTTTGGGACATCCTGTATGGAACACTATGTAGGCCTACTACAACTTTGTAAGATAGGTACAATACTCCATTTGACACATTATGAAACTGAGTCTCAGAGAGGTTTAAGTGACTTGCCCACAGTCTCAGAACTGCTGTGTGTTAGAGGTGTCAACTGAACTCAATTTTCTGACTCCATATCCAGCACTCATCAATCATATCAGGCTGCCTCTCCTCACCAACCTGAGCAAAGTAACCCATGAATGTGAGATAATTAGAGGAGCTCTTCCCTCCATTTCCCCCTTGAAAGGATGAACTCTCACTTCCAAATTTTGGCTGTATATCAAACATCTACTTGCATCAGTGAATGCTTTATTAGGTGAAACAGTAATATCAGCAGATGGAAAAAAAAAACAAGGAAATATTTTGTTTCTTTTTCCCTGTTACATAAAGATAGGACTCTTGATAGAAATTAATTAATGATCTTCAATTTGCAAAAGGCTCTCTACTACCTGTGCACGTATTCCAAAGAGACTAATGTCATGAAGAGCAGCTAGGTGTTGCACTGGATAGAGTGCTTGGGCTAGAGTAAGGAAGATTCAACTTGCTGAGTTTAAATCTCGCTTCTGGCACTTAGTAGCTGTGTGACCCTGGGCAACTCACTTAACTGTTTTTGCCTCAGTTTCCTCATATGTTACATGATCTGGAGAAGGAAATGGCAAACCACTCCAGTATCTCTGCCAAGAAAAGCCCAAAAGAGGCCATGAAGAGTCAGACATGACTGAAAAATTCTTCTCTCTTATATTCCATCTGATGAGATTCAATTTCATTTTATCACTTGTAAAAACCTTTCTGGCTCCCGACTCTGTCATCTAGTATGACAGTGTTTCCCTCCAGTTTTATATCACCAGCAGATTTCATAAATATGCCATCTAAGTCAGTGATAAAAATGAATGTTAAACAACATAAGGACAATTGCAGATCTCTAAGGTACTTTACTACAGACCTTCCTAACCACTGTAACCTACTTTTTGAGTCTGGTCATTGAACTGGTTTCAAATTCATACCGTTGTGTTTCTTTCTGTCCCACTTATCTCTATTTTTGTCTAATACGTTTCTGGAATCTATGCAGATTTTATTTGTAGCATTCTCCTGATCTGTAATTAGACGCAGCTAATGGATAGAGAGCATTAGTAAGACCTGAGTTCAAAGACAGCCTCAGCCACTTAGTGGATGTATTACTCTGCCTACCTCAGTTTCCTCATCTGTAAAATGGACATAATAATGAAAGCTGCCCCCAGGATGAAGAGTAAATGAAATACTATTGTGAAGTGCTTGGCACAGAGTCTGACACACAGAAGGCTCTTGATAAATGCTTGTTTCCTTGTTTCCTTCTAGTAACCCTTTCAAAAAAAAGGAAACAGAATTAGGTGATATTTTGCTCTACTATGTTGTTTCCCTA
>NW_020942226.1:0-4198 GCF_900497805.2 Vombatus ursinus
TGAGGAATTGCCTGGTGTGGGCCTGAGGAAGAAAACCAATCTCCAGTACCTGTGTTGTTCCTGTGGACCCCTGGCTTCTGTCCCCAGCATGGCCCGTGGGATCTTCCCTGGACTCTACTGGCCCAAGCCCAGGAAGGCATCGTTAGGACCCTCACCCTGTTCTCTAAGGCCTCCCTCCCCCGCCTTCTTTCTGCCTGTGTCACTGCAGAGACAACCAGCAGTGAGGGCCAGAGGGCTTTGGGAGTGAACCTTCCTTCACACATGATGTTGCGCTGACCTGTGGGAGCTTTGTCTGACTGTAGAAACAGCCCAATGAATTATTGCTCTTTAAACTTCAACTTTTCTCCCCAATCTCAGTTAAGCTTCACATTTGGGTGGGGGATTTTTGGGGAAAGAATGATAATGTGGAGGTGTGGCCATATGATGGGAAAATAAATGAAAGGTTGGAGACCTCTGAGAATCCTTTTATTTGCTCTGCTGAGTATGATTGCAGGTGGGGGCTGGGGGGGCCAAGAGGGGCAGGAGCCTAGGGGAGGGCCGGCAGATGGTACATGGTGAGGGTGCAGATGTTTGTCTTTGCTTTGTACTGCTGGGGTGCACTTGTGGACATGGTGTATTGGGACTTGTTCCGGGGCTTCTCCTCCTGGAACTGGAATGATGCACAAACAGAGTGTTGGCCCATAGGTGGCCCCTCAGCACGGTCTTTCAGGGAGTTCCAGTTCTCTCTATTTTGTTGCCATTTTCCTCCCCCCTTGTGTGTCTGTATCCCTGTTTTTCTTTCATTGCAGGGGCCTCCCTAAGGGCTGCTGTGGCCTCTGCTCTGGGCCCATTCCAGGACCCTGGGGCTCCATCTCTGTTGGTGACAGCCACTGCAGGGAGTGACCGCCTGGTCCCCTTTTCAGACTGTCCCAGAGTGGGGGCTCTTTTCCTCTGAGAAAGGGAAGGGTTTGCCTTTGGAGTTAAAGAAGGAGGGAATATCTAGTTTCTAAATAGAAAGAAGCCCCTGCCCCTTCTCTGCTCCCTGGAGTCCTGACCCTGTACATGGTTAGAGTCAGTTGATTGATCTCCACCTGTATCTTCCCTCCTCTCCCGCTCTTCTTTCCCCTTTGGAATGATCCACGCTGCTGGGAACATTCACCTTTCCCTCTTTTGTTCTGCCCTAGTATTTCTTTCCAAAAAAGATGAATGTTTTAATTATTTATACTTCTCTCCCATCTTGTAATCACCATCTCAGCTTACCTCAGAGCATTGTTTTTCCTCATCTGAGGCCACACAAGTTTTGCCCCCTTGTTCTAAAATTCATGGTGTGAGAATTTCCATTACCATTGTAATTGATCTAAGGAAGGCAGTCACACAGTGGTGGAAGCAGCAGAGACTTGCGCCCTACTGTCTCCTAGCTGATAGGCAGTAATTTAAGAGAAAACATTTGCTACAAATATGTCAGGTCAGGTCCTGGGTCATGGTGGACATGTGTTGCTCATAGCACACTCTAAGTGGCTAGGATATAGTTTTTACAACAAAGTTCCAGGCCTGTCTCTGGGCCTCTTCATCTAACAAGGCCGGGGATTCTGTGATAATAAGTGGGTGGATAATTTCCCCTGGGCTGTAAGCCATCTTATCCCTTGGCCAGACATGATTTGGGGACCCTGGGGTTGAAGTAAGGAAAGAGCTTCGAGGGAGTGGAGCCATCTTCTTCCTCTTGCCTTGGTCATCCAGTTGTGGAGGGTTGTACGTGGAGGATTTGTCTTTTTTCACAAGACTTCCTGGCCCCAAGTGGCTTACAAGAAGAAGGACAAAAATACTGCTTTTATATCTCTGATGAATAATTAGTTCACTGAAATGTGAAACATCACACATAGAACTGGAGTTGCTTTTCTGACCCTGGTCTCCAAACTCTGTGACCCCCAGAGTCCAGCCTTCTAAATCCCCCTCTTAACTGTTACAGGTGTGCGTAAGCAGGAGGGGCTGCTCCAGGAGACCGGGCCTTGGAGGGACTGAGTGACCAACCCTTGTGGGCTTTGTTAGAGTGTGGACTCCATGCAGGTGTAGGTCTGACCAGAGGAGTGAAATGCACAGCCTTCTGCTTGGCTGCTTAGGTAGCAGACTAAAGAGTAGTTGGGAGATACTAACAAAGACATGAAAATACAAGAAAGCAGATAACATTTCATTTTAAAGTAAGGCAGTATGTGGATTGCAGTGATCCATAAGTACAGATATGTGGCTCGCATTCCTCTTTGGGGTCAGCCAGGTGGTGCAGTGGATGGAGTGCAGGGGCCAGAGTCAGGAAGACTCATCTTCCTGTGTTCAAATCTGGCTGTGTGACCCTGGGCAAGTCACTTCACCTTGTTTGCCTCAGTTCCCTCATCTGTAAAATGAGCTGGAGAAGGAAATGACTTTCCCCTGCACTCATGGTTGGTTCATATCAAGGAGTTCCCTGGCTCTTTGCTACTATCCACACATAGGATCATGGAACAATGCTGAGACTGCCCATTGGGAATAATTATTGGGTCAACATCCTTTTAGAGTCCCATATATTTGGGCTGGGGTCAGGTCTGGCAAAGGCCTTCCCATCCCAAACCTTAACTTGCCCCATAAGAACCTTGGCTTTGCCTTCTTCCTTTCCTAACAGTCTCCCTGTAGCTTACAGGTTCAAAGCAAGAGATCTGACTTCTTACTAGTCTTAGTATCACTGATAATGCAAATGTTATTCTTATTTTGCTGATGAAGAAACTGAGGCACAGAGAGGGTCAGTGAGATGCTCAGACCCACACACCCAATGAAAACCAGAGTTAGGACTTGACCTCAGGCCTTCCACTCCACCATGGGGCCTCCCAAGTCCAACACTCCAAATCCTATCAGCAGCCCTGGGTCAAGCATGGCCTGGATAGACCTATGGAGGTCTGCCTCTGAAATCTTCCTTCTGTATCTCCATTGAATCCCTTAAATATAGATACCTCATTCTGCAGATCTCCTTCTGAATCCCCTATTTCTACCAGGGATCTCCCCTGGAATCTGTAAATATCTCCGGAACCTTCAGAGAAAGGCATAAGCAACACGAGAGGGGAGAGGAGGCATCCCTGTGTGTCACAGCCGTGAGCTTCCAGCTCCTGTGTTTGCAGCCCCTGGGCCTCAATGGCATACCTGAAACCAACCCACCTGGCCCTGTGCAAAGTTAGGGGAATTTTAAACCAGCAGATGAATTGCGTTTTCTTCGGCATCCACATGAGATGAAATTGGGGCTCACATTTCTCATTTGCAGCAGCATGTGGGTCTAAATTTCAAAGTAGTGAGATGGCTCAGTTAGTGCAGTCTCTGACTTAGAGTCAGGAAGACCTGAGTTCAAATCCCATCTCAGACACTTGCTAGTTTTGTGACCCTGAGCAGGTCACTTACCCTCTCACCTCAGATTTCTTGAGATGGGGCTCATAATAGCACTTCCCTCCCAGGGTGGGTGTGAAGGTTACATGAGATCATATTTAGAAAGTGCTTTTGCAAAGCTTATTATAGAAATGCACACTGTTACTATTATTATTGCTTTCAAGTGCTAATTCCTGTGATTCTGCCGATTCTAAACAGTCATTCAATCATCATGATACTCATTGAAATGATGACTTTCATCTCATCCCTTCAGAACCCTAAGAATTCCTCCCCGTGTGAAGGAGGCATTGGTCATTTATCTCCTAAGCAGGGACCCTCCTTCCACCCAGTGGATATCCATGGGATTACAGGATTTAGAATTATGAAGTGGGAGAGGGGTGCAGTCCTCTGACAAACCAGCATTTGAAGCCTTCAGACTTCCTAGTGAGCTTGAGGACTTCATAGGATCATCAATCTAAAGTCTGAGGGGGCCTCTGAGACCATCTGCCCCAGCTGCCTAGAACAGCACCTAGTCCATAGGAGACTCAATAAATGCTACTGGCCTGACTGATTCCACTCCCCCAATCCATTCTTCTGATCTCTAGAACTTTTCTACGAAAGAAAAATCTGATAATGACTACAAACTTGATTATTCAGTAGAACAATGATAAATAACAAGTTATTGAAGGAAGACTCTGTTCATAGAGGGCCCTTCAGCTGCTTTCCGAGTCACTGAAGAAAAAATTGCACAGAAATTGAACAATTATAAAAAACACAAGGTCATTATTAAATGCAGCTTATGAAGTCCAGGCTAAGTCAACCATAGCCTTTCAGAGAAGCT
>NW_020942226.1:4298-8879 GCF_900497805.2 Vombatus ursinus
TTAGAGATGGGACAGCAACAGAAGTGGTCAGGAAACGTGTCATTAGGCAAATGCAAGTGTATTAATTATTGGCCTAGTTAACAATGCCAGTATCATCATATTGACCAAATCCTTTTAGATAAAATACATCAGCATTTAACATGCATAAGTATGAATCTTTTAGACTGTAACAATACTGAAAACTAGACTTGTTTCCTTGTATCAGAATGAACCCTAACCCCCATCATTCTGATACAAGGAAACAAGTCTACTTGTATTAACTGTATGTCAGGTGCCCTTAGGCACTTTTCATATGTGCGTGTGTGTGTGTATGCATGTACATACACACATGCATATGTATGCATATATATATGTATGGGAGACAATACTACTAACCAATCAACCAATTCATTATTTCTTAATAACCTGCTCTATGCCAGTCACTGTCCTAGGTACTGGGGATAGAAAGGCTCACATGGAACAGCCCCTGCCTTGAAGGCATTTTCCTCCTGCCGAGGTTTATCCAGGCTCAGTTATCTGTCAGTGCATTTGATCAGAGCACTGTTGTTTTTAATTTGTGTTATTATGAACTTGACAAACATGGTCTTTCCCTATAGAAAGAACAGAAAAATGGATTGTATTTGGAATTGTCAATTGATTTTCATATGATGAATTGGTATAGAATTAAATACCATAGTTCTCAAGCTGACCTGTTTTCTCTGTAAACTTCTTTCTGCTTTCTTCTGTGCATTTTATGTGCTTCTTTGATATTTTATTTCTTTTCTTTTTTTTATGTCAGTCTCACTACCAGCCCCCAAAATTGCCCCATTCCCCAAACACAAACCCCTTATAACAAAGAAGTAAATGACAAACAATGCACTGACTTGCTCAGTCTGAACCTGTACATCTCATTCTGTATCTGTAGTCCATCCTCTCTGTTTCCCAAGGTGGAAAATCATTGCTGGTCTTTGGGAATTGTGAGAAGTCATTGCATTGGTCAGAATTTTTAAGACTTTCAAAATTGCATTGTGAATACCGAAATTGACTACAAAGGACCTGTGAAGGAAGAGGCTATATGCATTCAGAGAAAAACTGGCAAATAGAAGTATGTAGAGAATGATTTTACACACACACACACACACACACACACACACACACACACATTTGTGTCTTATGGTATCCATCTCTAGGGCTGGGGGAGGGGAAGAAAAAAGAATAAAGAAAGTTACATGATAACTTTCTTATATATTTAATAGGAATAAAAAGTTGTACATAATATATTTGCAGTTTCATGTGCAATCACCTTTTTTATTCTACTATGTTATGAAAATGCTTGTTCTATTTCATAAGATAAAATAAAATAAATAAAAATTACCAAAAAAAGCTACAACTGGTTCCTGTCAGCTGCAGGCTGGGATCAGTGCCTAAGCCAGATGCCAGGCCACAGCTTGGTTGGTGTTGGGTTATTCAGCTTGTCCAGAGCCCAGTTCACTAGGAACACGCTGAGTGAGGAGAAAAGGAGGAGATGATGGGAGAAGGAGGTCATAGGGAAAAGAAACAGGACAGAAGGCCTGTCTTTGGTCTTTGCATCCTTTCCAGTGATTCCCTGCCCTATCCTTGGGTCCTTATTCTTCCCAGGGATATTCAGGATCCGGTCCCCTCCTCTTGTTAGGGGCGTGCTTAACAACAACAGCTAGCTGATAGTTCAGGGTCAAGGTTGGGATGAAATGAGGCCCTCACAAACCATTGAACACAAAGAAAGGAGGCTGACTTTGTCCTAACCCAGTGAGGATGTGCACCAAGGACAAAGTGACACTTTTCTGGATAAGGTTCCTCTCATCTCCGGATGAGAGGAAACTTGTACTGGTGACTCCAAAGAAGCCAGCATGTTGGAGGAGCCACAACTCCTTGTGGATGGGACCTTAGGTGCCCTTAGGTCACCAGGAAGCTACCTTAAGGGAGACAAGGGCCAATCAAATCCTAGGAACTGCTTTGTTGCCTTCTAGTGAAAACTAATCCTTGTTTTGGGGAAATGAGAAACTCCTGGTCCTGTCACACACCACCCCCAAAGACCCACAGATCTTCTAGAAGGCCTTCCAGCATTTCCTAATTTTCAGGATTTGATTGGGCAATAGTCCTGGCCCAAGGAATACAAGAAGTGAAGAAAAAATACTTTGCCTCACCAAAGGGTAACCAAAAGAAAAAGGAAAAAAAAAAGATGAGGAGGATGAAAAAACCCAGAAATTCTAGACTTTCTCTTTCTCCTTTGGATGAACTGAGCCTCAGATCTTAATGATCTAGGTGTCAAATACTTATGGAGATATATTTACATGTAAATGGGAAATATTTTACAAAATAAAGGTGCAATAAAACATAAATAATGTTAGTTACCTACAGAGCTTGGCAGGATAGCAAGTGCTTGTTAATTAATTGAATGATTATTTACAGTGTCAGTAGTCAGGGAGCTGACTGCGCATATGATAAATAGGAAATGTTTCCTGTATCCCCCAGAAGAGACTAGATGCTACTTGGTGCATACTTCCAGATGGAGGAGGGGAATAGGAGTCAGAGCCTGGGCCTAGAGGCAAAGAGGAGAGAAGTGAGAAGGGCAGTTCAAAAAGAATGGAGATCTTTGGGTAAGAACATTGTGACCAGGAAGAAGACACTCCTGGGAGACAAAGGCAGAGAAAGAGATAATGTGTCTCTCCACTAGACTTTCTTTCTCCAATGAGTCGTCCCTATTATGATTTCAGCTGACTGTGGTGAAGGCTTCACTGCTGAGCTCCAGAGGATAAGCTCATGTTGTGTTGTCCCAATGACTTACTGTGCACTTTGTCCAACTGAGAACTCATCGTCCCTGATCTTGCAGCAGCCTGCCCTCCCAGCCTCATTTCCCACCAGTGCCCCTCAAGCCCTCTTCACTTCAGCCAAACTGTCCTATTCACTGTCCCTCCACCAAGAAGCAGAGGAAACAAGGATGAATCTTCTTCTGCTAGTAATGTTAGGATATGGGCAGATCCCATCGCTTCTTAACCTCATCCTTTTAACTGTAAAGAAAGGTTTTTAATCTCTAAAGTCCCAGTAACAGGTTCAGTGTCCTGTATGATCCAGAGGGCATTGTGGGTAGAGGAATGGGAAGACTTCTAAAACAGTCAACCTCTCCCTCATACTAAGTGAGGGCAAGGAGCAAAGATTCCTTTCACTGAAGAAAACAATTGCCCCCAGAGGCAGGAAAGTGCCTTATTTCCCTTTAGACAAGTCCCCAAGTCTGCATAGCTTCCCTCCATCTAAACCGTCAGTAAATGAGGAATATTTCCTACTCGCATGGAAAAAAAAATCAGTCTTCATCCTTTGAGTCCATATGCTATACTTTCCTACCTCTGTACCTTTGTCCATATCATTCCCTATGCCCACAATGCCTTTCCACCACTAAATCAGTAAAAATCATATTCATCCTTTTAGACCCCGCTCAATAAATGTCACCTCTTCCAAGATGGCTTGCCACACCACCTCATTTGGAAATGATTATTCCATCCACAGGCCTCAAACAGCACTTTGTATACACCTCTGTGTTTGCATATTAGAGTGGTTGACTGTAACAAGATGGGAAGCTCCTGGGGGCAGAGGCCAGGCTGTACTTACTTGATTACTTCTGTCACTGGCCAGGCTTTCCATAGAGTGGGGGCTCTTTTGGGTTACACTGACAGTGAGAAGAGCCCCTGGGGTTTAGGAGGAGCTCTATCCTCTAGGTCCTTGGTAAGCCCCAGAGCTACCCTCTCCCAGCCCTTGGATGGTGGCAGTGACTGCAGACTGCTGGCAGTCACCCTGCTTCTTCTGGCTCATCTTCCCCAGGCCCTCAGGCACCAGTAGAGTAGGGAACTTCCCCCATTTGCCCTAAGAGCTATTTATCTCCTCACAAGAGTCTTGGGAAGCTGTCAGTGTGATGACTGATGATTCTCATACAGATCCTCTCACTGCCCCCCACTACATTGTAAGATCTACCTTACCCAGGACACAATTCCTGCAGACTGAGATCCCCCTGTCCATGCAGGATTCCTGACCAGGCATAGTTTCCCTTCACTCTTACCCCAACCTCCCCTCCCACAGGTCCCAATGTTCCCAAGTAGATCAAAAGGTAAATGGCTGGGGATCCTGTACTAGAAACTACTGCGCAGTTGGGACTCGCCCAGCCCACACTCATCCTTCTTTCACCCATCCTGAGTTCAGTGGGGCAGGCACTAGGAGGAATGGTTTCACTTGCGGCCTCCAGTCTCTCAGATTAGGCCAGACCCCACTTCTGAACGCAACTAAAAACAGGTTATATATGTGAAGTGATGCAAAACACTTCCATAGTAGTTATGGCTAGAGAACAATTAGGGTTAGAGCGCAATCAGGGTTAGGGTTAGGGTTAGGGTTAGGGTTAGGGTCAGGGTTAGGGTCAGGGTTAGGGTTAGGGTCAGGGTTAGGGTTAGGGTTAGGGTTAGGGTTAGGGTTAGGGTTAGGGTTAGGGTTAGGGTTAGAATTAGGGTTAGGGTTAGGGTTAGGGTTAGGGTTAGGGTTAGGGTTAGGGTTAGGGTTAGGGTTAGGGTTAGAGTGCAATTA
>NW_020942227.1:0-1482 GCF_900497805.2 Vombatus ursinus
TTCTCCTACTTCTTCAGTTCCAATCCGATGTCACAGCACCATTGCTGTCAACCTGAAAGTTGGTTAAACAGACAACAAGCTAGGTGATAAGCAAATTCATATTGTTTTATTCCTTTAAGTTAGCGCATGTACATGGAATCAGAGTTTTAACTCTGACTCAAGCAATTTTAGGAGGACATTTAAACCCTGACTCAGGATGTCTGTGTTACTAAAAAAAAAAAAATACAGCCTCCATATGTTTTTTAACATATAGCATAGGAAAGGAAGTTTCTTAGTTGAATAGGTTGTAAATATAATAAAATAGGAGAATGTCAAAGTGTCAATTAAAATTATGGATCCAGGATATCTATGTTTCCCCTATATAACATATGTCCATAGGATACCAAGATAAGAAAAGTCCCACTATTCAAGACAGGGTCTGGTCCCAGGCATCCTGTCCTTAGTGATCACAGTGATCACATCTGGTCCTATAGTTGCTGACACAGGAAGGGGCAGATTAATTCAGGTTTTTGGCCCTTATTGGGGCTCAATTGATCTTAAATGATTATCTGTATGTATGTGTGTATGTATGGAGAGAGAGAGAGAGAGAGAGAGAGAGACAGTAACATAGCATAACATGTGTCCATAAAATACCAAGATAAGAAAAGTCCCATTATTCAAGATAGTATCTAGTTCAAGGCGTCTTGCCCTGGACAGTCATTCTGGTCAGCTTCATCTGGTCTTGTAGTTGCTGACACAGGAAGGGGCATTTGGGGTTCACTCAGAGAGCAGAGCAAAGCATGTCTGTTACGTCTGAGAATGCAAAGCATTATGGTAGATTAAATTCAGAATGGGCCAAAAATGTCTTTCTCTCGATTGGCCAATCCAGGTTTTAGACCTTTCTCAGGTGCCAAGGGGAGTGGGGGGGGGGGCTCAAAATGGTTCACTATACATATGTGTATATGTATTATACATGTATATATATTTATATATGTATTGTGTATTATATATGTATGTAATATGTGTCTTGTTATATATGTATTGTGTATTATGTGTGTGTATTATATATGTATGTATTATATATATGTGTGTGTATTATGTGTATGTGTGTATGTGTGAAATTCTTCATAAACAACCAGGAAATCTTACAAAATTATTCTATTAGACAAATTCCCACTTGCAGTAAAGACTGTATATCAAAGGCTGGGTAGCTAGCTTGATAAGTGGATCTATGGATAGATCTGGAGATCTCATCTCAGAAGAAACTTGAGGTCCACCTTTGTTGGGTAGTAAGAAGAGGAAGTGGCTGCTCACTCCCTTGCCAGGAATATCAGGCTGGAATTATACCTACGTATTACCCATCAAATATTTGACACCTAGGGCTAGGAATCTTTTTATGATTTTTATGATTTTTTTTATGATTTTTATCCTGATAAAAGCCCCCTTCCACAGGGAGGAGAAGAGGAGTAGTTCTGCCCCAGCCCCAGTTAACTTAATCTGACA
>NW_020942228.1:0-4215 GCF_900497805.2 Vombatus ursinus
ACTTAGCACAGTGCTCAAAAAGATTTTTCATTTATTCATTCATAATTAGGGCCCCCATGTAATCTAGAACATTGAGCTAAACTTATTTGAGATGAAATTTGATAGGGATAAGTGTAATAATTTACACTAGGGTAAAGAAAATCAACTTAAGAATTACAAGAAGGGAGAAGCAAATCTAGATAGCAGTTCATCTGAATGCTTAAGGATTTTGGAGGATTTCATGCATAAGTTTAATATATGAGTCAACAGTGTGATATGGTAACCAAGAAAATACAATCTTAGTGTATGGTAAGAGAGGCATAGTATTCAAGATTTAGTCAATAGTCTCACTATAGTCTGCCCTAGTCAGACATAATCTGGAGTATTGTGTTAAGTTTAATTGTTACATTTTAGGAAGGATATTAATAAGGCATCCAGAGGATGACCATAAGAATATTTGAAGAGCCTCAATATTATGCCATATACTGACAAGTTGAAGGAACTTGGGCTGTTTAACTTGGAGAAGAGAAAATGTGGAGACATATAATATTTTTTTTAAGTACTGAAGGACTACTATATGGAGAACGGATTCAACTTGATTTGCTTAGCCTCAGGACAGAACTAGGAGCAATGGGTGCAAATAAAAAAGCAAATTGTAGTTTGATGTAAGGAAAAACTTCCTAACAATTAAAGCCATCCCCAAATGGAATGAATGTCTTCAAGAGGCATAGGTGCCTCCTCATTGGAAGCATTAAAGCAACTATTACTTGACTAATTGTGAGATATGTGATAGAGGAGACTTTGTTCAGATACAGGTTGGCTTAATGGCCTCTGAGATTTTGTGATTCTGTGAATAACCTGGTTGCACACAAGAAAGGAAAAACCAATCTGGATGCCATCCATGTTTCCGTGTTTGTGTGGGTACAGACACATTCTTCGCTTATTCCTAAATTTGTTGGATTATTGTATTCAGAGAAGGAATAGCCAAAATGTCTCCGGGTATGCATATAACTTAAATACTAATGTGCTTCCAGGTCTAGAATTGCTAAAAACACGGCAGAGTTTAAGCTGGATTATTCTTTGCTCCAATTCCTTCCTTTGTTGCTCACTTTCCCCTTTGAAGCCCAAGAACAAAGGCATCACCCACAACTGAGATTTTGGATGCAGCGCTGGAAATCAAAACAGCTGATGCCTATTGGAATTCCAAGTATCAACTTTACCTGTTAATAGGAAACTGAAGTCAAGAGAGAGTGAATACCTCCAAACAACTCCCTGAGGAACATGTTAAGATTTTGTGCGTGCTCAAGTCCTTGCATCAGTATTCTGGATATTCTGTGTGTCCTTATTTATTTGTTAAACAGTGTCAGGAAGGCAATCCTTATGGTTTATTGCTAATGCTAAGGGGGTGGTGCAATAATTTGAAGTTGAAAATGTGGAAGTTTGCTAGAATTGGTCCTTGGGATCGGGGATGTCCTGTCTGCACCACCAAGTTGAAAGGATTTGATTTAAATCATAGTGAGGCTTTGGAGCCCCTTTGATCTCAAGGTAAGAGAAAAATCAATCAAGAGTGCAGCAGCACTTCAATGTTAATTTTGAAGCTGAGATACAATCTAGAGAAAGTGAGGTGGCTCATGGGGGAGATTAACACATTCTTTCAAAAAAAAACCAACCTCTGGATATTGGAACTTTGGATGGGCTGAGCTGTCAGACTGACAGGTCTCCTGCATCTTTTTCAATGTGAAAGCAGTATAGTTCTGAGCCCTGGAACTACTTGACTCCGGCCTCAGCTCACCTCCACCTTGTACAAGTGCTTCTTAATTATTACTTCCATCAAGTGCTAATCTTTAATCAGACCTCAGCATGAGGGTTTGGGTGTGGCACAGGGCATATTTTCACTATTGACTCCCATGATGAATGGATTGAAAGCATTTATTAAGTGCTTACTATGTGCAAACCATTGGGCTAAGTGCCAGAGATACCAATACAAAAAGTAAGATAGTATGTATTCAATGAGCTCACATTCTAATGGGAGAGATAACACAGAGGGAAAGTTTCAGCTGTAAGACAGATGGAAAGGTCCCGGGTACATAGGGTACAATAGTAAAGCAGACGATAATGCCTTTTCCTCAAGGTCATTTACGTTGATAAAATGTTATCAGTTTCTGATGTTGAGCCATTTAACAGTGCTAAGAACTTTCTTTTGGCAAGAACTTTCTTTTATGTGTCCGGAATAAATGTGGTTGTGTCACCTTTAAAAGCAGTTACAAGACTGCATCTCTGTAGGATCTGCTTCCCAGGATAATGGCTATGGACACTGGGCTAGAAACATTGCTCTTCCAAAGGTTCTTGAGTTCAGGGCTCTGGACTGTCTCCATAAGAGTCAGAGGGTGACGATGGTCAAGATGATGGTGATAGTGGTTTGACTTGTCTGGCATATGATGCCTCCCGTTTCACCCTCAGAATGCCTTGTTGCTTCAACTAGGCTGGCTTGCTTGCCTATGAATGGCAATTGGTTGGCCGTCGGTGGGGTGGTTGGTCCTTTTCCCATAGGAGCTGCCTCCCTAAAGAATCCTCTTACTCTGCCATCTTAGTTCCACTCCCTATAAATCTGTCCTTGAATACATATGCTATTCATTGTAAATTCTTACAGGAAACTACAACAGAGCTATAAAAAAAAAGAGTAAGTCTTAAAAATTGCCTTTGGGTGTGAGGCTAGTAAAGGACTAGAAGTAAAGTTTGTTTGGCAGTGATGTTGGTGAAGAGAGAAAGGAAGGTCAGGAAGTGAGACAGGGGACTATAAAATCTCAGGCTGTTTCTGCAGTGCAGGCTAGATTCTGGCATTTTAAGGAAATTGGTGATTTTTTTATACTATTTGACTCCACAATCTCTGCCTCCCCCACCAGCCACTTCAAATTCCTTTGGTGTTTTATCTGGATAGCTGATAAAGCAGAGTACCTGATATTTACAACCTGCAAAGTTATTTTTCTGCCTGGGGGTATTTTTATCCATGAGGGAAAAAGATGTCTATTCCTGTAAATCTCCAACATTACACACATTAGAGAGCTAAAAGAAAAGATTTTTATCCTCTTGAGGCAAATGCAAATAACACCAGTTCCTCATAGCGCTTGTTTAAAGCCACCTCATAAAGTGAGTATCAAAAACAAGCTCCTAAAATGGATTGTTTAACACTGAGTAAAACTGTATTTGGGTATATATATATATATATATGTATATGTATGTGTGTGTGTGTGTGTGTGTACGTACACAGATACATACATACAGGGATACACTACATACAGTTGTATAGTATACATACATTGTGAGTGATTTGAAGAAAGGTCCAATGGAAATGCATAGGCAAATAAAAAATACATAAAATGGAAGGCCAAAGGGAAAATGTCTATCAAGCCATTTCTTGGAAGGGGCAAATCACAGGCACTTGAGCAAAATTGTCCTTATTCCTTTTCCATTCTGGATAAGCTGATTTAAAAATGCCAATGATAATACAGTCAGTCCTCAACTTTTGCAGGGGTAATGTTCCTTAGAAAATGGCACAAAAGTAAAAAAAAAAAATATTGATACATTGAACCTATGAAAAATAGGGGGTTAGGTTCCTTCAGTCACCAAAAAAAACTGTAATCTTTCACTCGAGATTGCTGAAAATACACTTTTCTGCATAAATTCTTTATAACAACACATTAATTCTGATACATGTATTTTTCCTAACACAGTAACCATTAAATAACCTATAAAATGCAGTACACAAAGTAAAACTGGTAACATGCAAAACATTTTTTCTTGCTAGTAATTCCCTATAATTCTGTGACCTTTTGTGCTAACATCTTAATAAAAATCATTGATGTCAGACAATATTCACTTTTCATAACACATGAAATGCGTAGTTCCATGAATACTGTACAGCAAATAAAATTCTTAAAACTAAAACATTTTAAAATCTGAATCTTACTTTCCACTATGTAAGATGGTAGTGTGAGGGCATTGTACTGTATTCTGTATTGCTATGAACCTTTCTACCTTAGCCATTCTCTGAAAACCAAGAAAGAACTTGCTAGAACTTTAGTCCCTGCTGTCAGAAGAAACTAAGATTGGCGAGGTCTCAACATCACCTCCAACATGGTGGTGATCATGAAGGATGCACCAGTTTGAAAGAATCTGTCAGCAATGTCTGCTTCTGCACCACATGAGATCTTTATGGGTCTCCCTGCTGCAGCAGCT
>NW_020942228.1:4315-8529 GCF_900497805.2 Vombatus ursinus
CTTCTGCACCACATGAGATCTTTATGGGTCTCCCTGCTGCAGCAGCTACAGATGTTCTGGCATGAATTTTATCTAACACCTCACTAAGCCTCATGGCTGACTTTGTACACTCAGGCTGAGAACCTAAAGAACTTGCTATATGATTTGGAGGCATAATTGCAACACAAAACTTGAGTTTTGAAGGCAAACGATGAAAATATGCAACAGATGAATGTGGAGCTCTTTACAATGGTAGAGTGAACAAGACCAGTGAAGCACCTAGTAGGATACAGCCACTCCACAAACTGCATAGATGTTTATGGGAGATAAGATCTCTGCTGGACCACTGTGAGTTCCATGAAGACAGGTGCTATATTTAATCATTTTTTCCATCTCCCTCCCACATCTAACACAGTATATTAGTAGTACATAAAACAAAATATAAAGTTTCAATAAATATTTGTTAAAGTAATAATTCTTGGCTTTTGTATGGTACTTTAGAGCTTATGCTGTGCTTTATATATATATGTACATATATAGTATATGTATATGTATGTGTATGTATATATATATATATACATACATACATATACACACATACACTACATTATTTATAAAGCTGGAAGGGAATTTTTGAGACAACAGTTATAGTTGCCTCAATAGTCAATTAATAAAGTTAAACTTATACTGCTGACATACTTCCAGCCAGAGGTAAATTGGTTTGCTCATGAACCCTAATGCTCACAGTTTGTCTGGTTCCCTAAAACGTATCTTGGAAATTCTCACTCCCTGTTTAGTTTCCTTTGCTTTCTTATCCTTCTCGGTTCGTCATCATTTTTGAGGCTTTTACTGGTGTGTGTGTGTGTGTGTGTGTGTGTGTGTGTGAAGGCTTGAGGCACTTTTGACAGTACTTCAAAAGGTTGAACCAAAGAATCTTGGAGAAACCGAGACAACCAGTCCTAAGCCCTGGCTTGCTATATTCACCATCTCCACTAGCTCCTTCCCAAATACTTAAAGAGTCCCACCCCAAATCTCATCTTAAAAAGCCTTTCCTTAAACTTTGAAGCCCATCCAAATATAATACAATTTACTTGTCTGTACATTCAGAGGTAGGAAACCAATCAGACCCATCTGAGCAGGATGTACTCCTCTCTATAAAACAGTTGGAACTGCTCTGATTCTGGAGCTGCTACCAAGTTTTGCACGGAGTGAAGATGGAACTAGGAGTCCCAGCAAGAACTTGGTGTAAAACGTGGCAAGTTGTGGGTCTCATAAGACTATCATGGACTCCCTCGTCCTGCTCTGACCTGAAGACCATGATGCCTGAGGCTCTCTGACTTCACTACTTGGTTATACCCCTTCCTAATCCTTCTTTCCCATTTTGAAATTGTCAGTCCTGCCCCCAGTTGGGGGAAGGTTGTTGGCAGGTTGATCTAGTTTGGAGGGTCAGTTCTGGCCTTGTAGGAGAATGGTCAACTTCCCCAACTGGTTTTCCCAGTTTGGGAAATAGATATTGCCCTAATACCAGTCCTTTATCCTCCTTTCCTCTTTCTCTGTCCTCCCTTGGGTTTTTTCAGTGAAACTATGTGGCCTTCCCTTAAATACCAGATAAAAAATTCTAGTGTTCCAGCATGGAAGGACACATCTGATTTATGTGCAAATTTTCTTTAATGCCAGCAGTAGAGCCGAAACATATATGTACACACACACACACACACACATATACATACACACAAACACACAAATATATATTTATATATAAATGTATGTTTATATATTTAATTTCTCTGCTTATTTTTCTATTAGATTTATTAATTTTTAAAGAGGTATGTTGAAGTCATCTTCAACTGCTTTCTTACTATCAAAGTCTTTTTGCATTTAAGATAGCTTTTCCTTTATTTAAACACTACATCATTCAGTGCATATATATTTAATACTGATATTGTTTCATTTTTAGAGAGATGCCTGAGGCCATGACACAGGCATAAACTCCCCCCACTTCACACATCCTCTATTTTTCATTATCTGTGGTATCTTTAAGCATAATCTTGCATTTTTTCTATTTCTTGACTTTTTTTTCCCTCCCACTGTTTTCTTATCAAAAGTCAGACTTACACTGCTGGCTTGTTGTTGTTGCCTAAAATATATTATATTTTATTCTGGTCTTTAATCTTTTATTCTTTATGTTTTAAGTATGTTTCTTGTATAAAACAAGTTATTGGGCTGAGTTTTCTAATCTAGTCTGAGGCTTTATTGCGTAGGGGGTAGAATGCTGGACCCAAAGTCATGAAGACCTTGATTTGAAGTCTACCTCAGACACTTACTACCTGTGTGACCCTGGGTAAGTAGCCACCGTCAGGAGGCTTGGTTGTCTTCTCTGTACAAGAGCACACATTTCATAGGATTGTTGTATCAAATGGGTGAAGAAGAGAAGACAATGAATATTTATGTAACACTTACTAGGTGGCAGGTACTGTGCTAAGTGCTTTACAATTATTATTTCATAGGATCCTCAAAATAAACCCTGTGAAGTAGATGCTCATTTTACAATTGAGGAAACTGAGGCAAGCAGAGATTAAAGTAATGTCACACAGATAGTCATTGGACTTGAACTCAGGTCTTCCTGATTCTAGGCCCATCATTCTATCCACTGAACCACCTTGTTTACTCTAGTCAATTAATAAATTTATGAATGTAAAGCACTTTCCAAACCACAAAACTCTACATAATCAAGCCATTATTATAATTCATTTTGCCCCTTTAGCCCATTTCATGGATGAATATAGATCTTAGAGGTTGAAGGGATCTCACAGGTCCTCTACTACAATGCCATCATTATTTAGATGAGGGAAGCAAAGCTTAGCAAAGTGTTGTGACTTGCCTCTGTTTACTCACATGGTAAGGGGCAGAGTTAAGGTTTGAACCCAAAGTTCCATGATGTCAAACCTAATTTTTTCCTACTGAAACTCTATGCCATATTTAATTGTCGAATTCACTTATCTCCTTCAAAATTTATTATGATTTTTAAAAAATTTTTAATATTTAGAACTTTTTTTAATTTTTAACATGTGTTTTTAAAACTTTGGGTTACAAATTTTCTCCCTTCCCCCCTCCCCACCCACCTTCATTGAAAAGGCAAGCATCTCCATACAGGTTATAGATGTGTAGACATGCAAAACACTTCCATAGTAGTCATGTTGCGAAAAACTAAGTATATTTCCCTTCATCCTATCCTACCCCCTATTTATTCTATCCTCTCTTTTGACTCTGTCTCTCCTCAGAAATGTTTGCTTTTGATTATCTCCTCCTCCAATCTGCCCTCCCCTCTATCAACCCCCTGCTCTCTTACTTTCCTGTAGGTTAAGATAGATTTCCATACCCCATTGTGTATGTTATTCCCTCCTTAAGCCAAATCCTATGAGAATAAGATTCACTCATTCCCTCTCACCTTCCCCCATTTCCCCTCCACTGGGGAAGAGCCTTTTCTTATCTGCTTCATGTGAGATAATTTATCCCACTCTACTTCTCCCTTTCTCTTTCTTCCAGTATAATTGTCTCTCACCCCTTAATTTTATTTTCCAGATATCACCCCTTCACCTTCAACTCACCCTGTGCCCTCTATCTATCTATCTATACCTACATATAACTTTTTTCCCTCCCACTACTCTAATACCAACAAAGGACTCATGAGTTACAAATATCATTTTTCCCTGCAGGAATGTAAACAGTTCAACCTTAGTAAGTCTCTTATGATTTCTCTTTCCTCTTTACCTCTTCCATGTTTCACTTGAGTCTTGTATTTGAAAGTCAAATTTTCTATTCAGCTCTGGTCTTTTCCATAGGAATGCTTGAAAGTCCCCTATTTCATTGAATGACCATTTTTTACCCTGAAGGATTATACTCAGTTTTGCTGGGTAGGTGATTCTTGGTTGTAGTCCTATCTCCTTTGCCCTCTGGAATATCATACTCAATGCCCTCCAGTCACTTAATGTAGAAGCTGCTAAATCTTGTGTTATCCTGATTGTGTTTCCACAATACTTGAATTGTTTCTTTCTGGCTGCCTGCAACATTTTCTCTTTGACCTGGGAATTCTGGAATTTGGCTACAATATTTTTAGGAGTTTTCCTTTGGGGATCTCTTTCAGGAGGTGATCAGTGAATTCTTTCGATTTCTATTTTGCCCTCTGGTTCTAAAATATCAGGGCAGTTTTCCTTGATAATTTCTTGAAAGATGAT
>NW_020942229.1:0-39418 GCF_900497805.2 Vombatus ursinus
CACATGCCAAAACAAACCCAAGAACTATGTAAATAAAGTTATAAAATACATTTTTAAATATAAAATATAAAATATATACATACATACATAACAAACAAGACATAAGTAATTATAGAAAAATTAATTTTTCAAGGGTAGGCAGGGCCAATATAATACAAATGACATTTCACTTGTACTACTTTATATATTCAATGCCATCCCAATTAAATTACCAAAAAATTATTTAACTAAATTAGAAAAAATATCAACAAAATTCCCTTGGATGGACAAAAACTCAAGAAAATCAAAGGAAATAATGAAAAAAATGGAAAGGAAGAAGGCTTAATAGTACCAGATCTTAAACTATAAGGCAGAAATTAAGAAAACTCTTTGGTACTGGCTAAGAAATAGAAAGGCAGATCATTGGAATAGAGTAGACATACAATTTAGAGTAGCAAATAAACATAACCTCATAACTGACAAATATAAAGACTTAAAATACTTGGATAATTCTTTTTTTTTTTCAGTAAAAATTTTTGGTAAAATTGGAAAGCAGTATGGAAGAAACTGAGTATGGACTGATATCTCACACCATATACCAAGATAAGGTCAAAAGGGAGACATGACCTAGGTGTAAAGAGATTTTACAAAAAAATCAGAACATGGAACATATTACTGATCAGACTTATGGAGAGGTGAACAATTTATTAATAAACAAGGGACAGATAGCAAAGTTAAGTATAAAATGAGAATAAGGAAAAAGAAAATAATCTATATGTTCTAAATCATTTATAGCAGCTCTCCTTGTGATGGCAAAGAATTGGAAATTGTAGGGATGCCCATCAATTGGAGAATGGCTGAACAACTTGGGCTATATGGTTGTGACAGGATACTACTGTACTTTAAGAAATGATGAGCTCAATGATTTTAGACAAACCTAGAAAGACTTAGACAAGATAATGGAGAATGAAATGAGCAGAACCAAGAAAACATTGTATACAGTAATAGCAATATTGTTTTAAAAATGATTTTGAGTGAATGTTATTTTGTCTATTACAAATATCCAAATTAAGTATAAAGTACATATGAAGAGAGATGCTATCTGCATCCACAGAAAGAACTGATAAATAGAAGTATGTATAGAATAATTTTGCACATACATACCTAGTTGTGCAGCCTTCTCTAGGGCAGGAGAGGGGGAGGGGGAAAAAGAAAATGGCATGATAATTTTGCATATTTAAAAGGAACAGCATTTTGTGCATAGTAGATTTGTGGTTTCATATGCAATCATCTTTTTTATTGTGCTATGTTATAGAAAAGCTTGTTGTGTTCCATAAATTAAAAATAAAATAAAGAGAAACTGGAAAAATGGTATAGGTGATATCTTTTGATTCCTGCATACTTTGGATTGAAGCGAGGCACAGTTGCACAAAATCATCGTCCTCTCTTTCTCTTCCAGAGTTCTCACAGTCCAGTGCCAGAACAGAGTCAAGATGAATGGTGATGGCATGAGATGCAGTGGATGACTTTGGCGTCTTTGATGTCTAACCAAGCTCTAAGTGCTCCCCAGCACCTGCATTAAAGCCTTCATGGCCATTGGAACAAACTGTTCTCATCTGCCCATTCTACCTGAGGAGGTCTTCATATGCTTGGGGTAGACACCCCCTAACTCACAGACAGCTTTGAGACCACTTGGTTACACCCAACCTGGTTCAGCCCATCTGCCCAGTGCTGCACATGCTGCAGCTTCTTGGAGCCTCAGGTGACAGGTGGATCAGGTAGACAGCAAAGGTGGAAAGCATCCCTGAAAAGGGCTCCAGCCTGTATGCCAGGGGTACTAGTCTTTCCTCACACACCCTACATGCCACCAGGCATATAATAGGCTCAAATAAATGTTTGCTGTCATTATTTTATGCACTTATCCATTCAATTATCTATTTGTTCATTTGTTTGTTTATTTATTACCAAGTCTGATCCTCTGAAGCTTCCAGATTCTCCCAATAGTGTTGTAGCGGGTTTGATGCAACCAGCCCACCTAGATTGCTTGCTTAGCTTCAGTTATACTCCTTAATCCAATCTAGATGTTTTCACTCTTGCCTCTGGCCTACCCTAAGTGTTTTACAACTCCTTAATCACATCCAGACATCCTTCCAGGCTTTTTTGGAGATAAATATCAGTGTAATTCTCATCAAATTTCCAGACTCACTAGGAATTCTTCCCACTCCTAATGGTGATATTAATAAGCCCCACTACTTTGACTGAAAGAAGGCTTGAGTGGTCAAATTCTTTTGAGGCAGATCCCCCTGTATTCTCACATTTTGGGGATCCCTGAACCCCCAAACTGCAGCAATATAAGCTGGGCATATCCTGAAGAGGTAATGTGGATAAGGGTCTCAATTGGGTCAGACGCAGGAAAGCATCCAAATCCAAGGAGAAGAGGTGGTTTCATGATGAAAGACAGTATCTGGAAGCAAAAATGGAGAACTAGGAGTACTCTCCCTCTACCTTCATGACCACTGGATGGAGGGAGGAAGTTATGAGAAAAGGTATAATCTGTACTGGAAAATTGACCAAGGGTGCAGTGTCATCCATGTTGGTCCAGGCACCAGTGAGAGAGACAATGGTAGAAGCATAAGATTTAAAAGGAAAGGAAGATGATTAACTTTTGAGTGGTTGTACAGATGACTCAATGGAAGGAGTGGAATATTGGGGATTGGGTAGCATTGAGTGGGTGGAAGTGTGTAGGCAGCACAAAGGTTGAGAGGTTATTTTGTTCTTTGCTAGTCTGGGATTTAGTAGGACATCTAAAGAGAACTTTAAGTCTTTCTTTTTTGCCAAGTCTGGCATCCAGAGAATAAAAAACTGAGGGAGAATGCTGATCAAATGGCGAATGAGTTCAGGCAAAGTGGATAAATAATGGATTGTAAAAACACCTACAAAGTTCTTACAACATATTGTGTACCAATGATAAGAATTGGTGATACAAATAAAAGCTGTCAATTTAAGTCAACTAGCATTGATTGAGCACTTACTATGTGCCAGGCACTGTGCTAATCATTGAGAAGACAAAAACAGGTGAAAGTCAGGCCATTCTGTCAAGGAGTTCATCCATCCTTCCATCCTTACTAACCATCTCTTCTGTCTTTTGTAGCTAAACTCCAAAAGCTTGTCTACAGTAGCTGTCTCCACTTTCTCTACTCTCACTCTCTTCTTAACCCCTGACAAGCTGGCTTCCAACCTTATTCAACCAAAATTGTTCTCTCCAGAGTTACCAATGATCTTTTTCTTATCATATCCAGTGGTCTTTTCTCAATCCTCATTCCCTTAATATCTCTGCAACCTTTGACACTGTTGATTAGTTTTTCCTCTTGGATAGAGATGTTCTTTTCTCTCTAGGTTTTCAGGATTCATCCTCTCTCCTGGTTTTCCTCCTGATGAGGTGATGAGTCCTGGACCCTGAATTTTCCCATACAATCCAATACCTGGTATCTAGCCTGAAGCATCTGGCCCACTCCAGGCCACCTTGATGACTTAATTAATTTACTTGAAACTCCTCCATCTAGACCACTGCTTCTCCTGCCCCCCTTCCCCTCTACTTATCACTTCTTGAGAAAAGCAAGAAGATCAGACTATGTCCTCTTGGGCACAAGGATATGTGGGATCGATTTCCAAATGTTTTCTGATAGGTAAAGGACTTCTATAATTGACTCACATAAACCCACAACTATATTAATAGCCTTAGAATTTCTGCTGTCCTGCCTATGAAAACAATGACAAAAGGCAAAGTGAAAGGGGTGGTCCTAAATGAGATGTTTTAATTTCATGCTGGAGGTAACAGAGAACAGATCAAAAAGGTAGACCAAATTACTGAATATTTTTCAAGTATATTTGAACATACAGAGATTCTTTTTCATATATAAACAAAATATGTAAGTTTTGGGTATGTTTTAGTAATTTTCTATATATTCCCAAGTTGAATTAAGACTTTCACATTTAAAATTCCCTTCATAGTTGTAATTGTTTTTAAATCCTATTTTTCCCAAGTGAGGTTTCTCGCTAATTAAGTTCCGGAAGGATTCATTTTACCATTCAGGTAATCAAGGGCAATTTTACTTCCTCTGACTCATAAACTGAACTGCCCATATCTTGTACAGGTTTATATAAATGTAGAAAGAACAAATGACATGTGAAAATTAAAAGTGTCCTTTAGATGAATCACTGGAACACTTGTTTCATGTTTGTCCCATAGCTGTGATAATTGCAAAGTTAAAACCACAAATCTTTCAGCATGTGAAACAATTACTGGGAGGACAATGTGATTAGATTTTTATCAGACCTTACTAAATCACATTCAGTCCTGTCACTAGCACATTTGAGCAGTATTGCCTGGGAATCAAGTGGAAATTCATGACTTGGAAACTGGCAAATGAACCTACTCGAACCAACCAACCCACAGACAAATGCTTCTATAAATCTGCCTCACAACAAGGTGGAAAGGCTCCCTTCAATGTGAGAAGACCAGGCTGGACAATCTGTGCACAGGGGTCTAGGTCATACCCTTTTGGACTCATGAGAGTGTTTTTCAGAAGCAGACAACTTCTTGAAGTAGACTGCTAAATCCAATAAAACTTACAAGGTACCTGCTACCTATATACTTGCCCTACTCATTTTTGTCTTTCTGAGTATAGAGTTATGTTTATTACTTATTGGCTCTTACAGAGCCCTGGCCCTTTTGGAAAGGTTCCTAGGAGCCTGATTCAACAAAGAACTGGAAATTTAAACCTAGGTCCTCCTTGGCCTTATTCCTTGTCAAGATAATGGGAATAATGTCCCCTAGAAAAATGTGACTTGAAATCAAGGTCCCCAGTTCTCAGTGTGTCTATTTTTGCCAAAGAATTGTTACTATTCAAAAGTAGCTCCAGCATACAGTCAATTGCTTTACTGTCATACGCAATAAGAAGTAAAACTGTCACTGGCTGTCAAGTACAAATCATACTAGTTAAGGAAACTACCAGAAGTCTAGAGGAGGCAGAAGAACTTAGAAACTCAATGAATGTAGCCATGGATTAATCAAGATTTAATGATGCTTCTGAAGTCTTAAAGAAGGAAGGTGGGCACTGGCTTTGGGCCACGTTTCTGTTTATTGTTATGTGTATCCTAGGATGTGAGCAGTTGAAGGTCCTGGGGAGCAGGGCCCAAGTGTCAACAGGCCATTTATGAGCAGCAAGGTGGTTCTGAACTGATGTGACCAAAAGATCAGGTGGGTGCATTGTAGCGGATATGTGCATGGCTATATGATCCTTTGATGATTCTAGACACCATTTTGTGACCTGGGGTCCATCTTGTCACTCTGATGTGTGACACTGTGAAAACTTTCTAGCTGGGTTGTTCAACCCTTTCCTCACTCCTTGGCCTTCCTTGATTGTGTATCCTGACCATTTTTTATTCTATTTCTTAGCATAAGTCCACCATTGTTTAGAAGGCCAAGATCAGAACATGGGGTGGGGCTTCAGTTTCCTAGCCCTGGGTGATGGGCTCCACAACCATGCAGATGGGCAGGGGGACATACTTCAAGATTTTTGTAAAAATCATACTCAAATCCCTAGGCAGTATCACTGACAATTTTTGCCATCATAAGCTTGACACTTTCTGTACTTCAATGATGGGAAATTGTCCTCCTATCATGTCATTTAGATCCATGAGCCCCTGACCAAGTCTTGTACTCATGGGTAGAGTGCCTGACCTACAATGAAATTTACTCCCACCCCACCCAAAGCAAGGCTTGTATTTCCTACCAATAGAAAAACTTCTAAGCTAAAAAGACTAAAGCATTCTGTCAAAAAAAAAATTGTTGAGAAAGAAAGTTGTAGAACAGAAAAAGGAGGCAAGAGTTGCTAATAAACTTGTCACTGTTACAAAAGACTTCTAGATGTTCTCAAAAAGAGAATGTCTTCAGGATAAGGAAAAGGATTTATATCCATATGTCAGGAAACAACTTTGAGAAGGAGAAGCAGCCAGAGTTGTTGAATTGAGGGCATGAATATTGGGGTGATTTAGAGGAATTTGGTACCATCTCTTATAGGTTACGTGCATGCATGTATTCAGCTGATACATCTATGCACTCTGGTTCCTAAAATAATTGACAAGTTTTCATCAACTCAATATAGTTTCTGCCTCCTGACTTTTAAGACCCATGTATTTATTTATCAATCCATCTATCCAAAACAATGGATAGGGAGCCAAGATGGTGGAGTAAAAGCAGTGACTTGCTTGACCTGTCCCCCAAATCCCTCCAAATACCTGGAAAAATCACTCTAAAGAAATTCTAAAGCAGCAGGACCCACAAAAAGACAGAATGAAACAAATTTCCAGTGCAAGACAACATGAATGACTGATCAGAAAGGTCTACTGCATCAGGCTAGGAGAGGAACACAGTTCATCATGGATATGCAAGCAAAACAGGACTCAGTGAAACTACAGCAGATCTCAGAGGACTGAATCAGTGACAGCTGTGGTGGTTTCCAGATTTCTCAACCCATGAACTCCAAAGAGAACTTAGCAGGTCAGTAGGAAAATCTGTGAGTTAGGTGAAAAAGACGCTTGGTCCCAGCCCCAGTCCCCAAGGGCCCTGGGGTGGTGATTACTTTCTGAGCTTCCAGACTACAGACATAGGGGGAATCGAGTGGCTGATCAGAGGGGAATGTCAGGGATCTCATTGCTGGTGCTGGTGCAGGATTCTCTTGCTGTTCCCATACTTGGATCTAGGTCACAGTTCAGGGAGGCACTCATTGGGTGAGGAGCACTGCTGGCATGATGGAGCTTGTGGTGGCAGTGGAAAAGGTATCCTCCTCACAGGTCCAAGGCAGAAAAGAGTGCTTGTGGTAACTTGGAGACCAGAGCACAGGCCAGAAAGGGAGCAAACCCCTCTTCCTTGATCATACCACCTTGGAAGAATTGAAAATTTACATGTCCCTTGAAATATCTCTGAAAACAGCTACACAAAACCCCTGAAGTTTGGGACAGTACATCCTCCACACTAGAAGCAGACCCTATCTTAGCAAAAGAAGATAGACAGACAGAAGAAGACAACAAAGTGTGTAGAGGGCCAGCTCTGATCAGCCCAGAAAAGGGTTAAAGAATTAAGGTTGGAATTTAACTACTGCCTGTTCTTACCTTCAAGGGCTCACTTAATCAGGATGTTGGCTCACCACTCTCCCATTTGTTAAGGGGCTTCTGGAACTGCCTGACCATGACACAATAACAGTGTGGCATGAGGGATAACATGTGGCAAACAAGGGAGGACTAGACACATGCTTTGAGATGAGAACCTGAAACAGCCCTGAGAATGATTGTCAAGGCCTATTAATTGACTGTTAATCTCTATCTTGTAACCATTTGTTTAAAATGTATGTAATCCTTTTTTCTTGACACTCTTATTATACGCTCCTTTGACGTATGTCCTGAAAGCATTTTTTTGCCAAGCTCTGAACCTTGAAAGTTATCAGTAACAGTTACAGAATATGCATAGTTTTCCCACACGAGGGATCCTTTGTGGCTCCAAACTTTTTCCTATATATGCTATGACCCTCAGATGAATAAATGGTAGTCTTGGCTGACCTGCCTAGCCCATGTTTCTTCAGTTTACACTCTCCCATCAGGTGATTCATAGTTGCTGGCAACAAAAGTGAAAGCTCCTACATCCAAAGCCTCCAAGAAAAATATGAATTGGTTCCAGGCCATGGAAGAGCTCAGAAAGGATTTTGAGAAGCAAGTAAGAGAAATGGAGGAAAAACTGGGAAGAGATATGAGAATAATGGAAGAAAATCTTGAAAAACAAGTCAAGAGCTTGCTAAAGGAGACCCCAAAAAATACTGAAGAAAATAACACCTTAAAAAAATACCCTAACCCAAATGACAAAGGAGGTTGAGAAAGCCAATGAGGAGAATAATGCCTTAAAAAGCAGAATTGACCAAATGGAAAAAGAAATCCAAAAGCTCAGTGAAGAAATTATTTCCTTAAAAATTGGAATGGAACAATTGGAATCTAGTGACTTTATGAGAAATCAAGACATTGTAAAATAAAACCAAAAGAATGAAAAAAATAGAAGACAATGTGAAATATCTCATTTGAAAAACAAGTGACATAGAAAATAGATCCAGGAGAGAGAATTTAAAAACTTGGACTTCATGAAAGCCATGATCAAAAAAAAGAGCCTAGATATCATCTTTCAAGAGATTATCAAGGAAAACTGCATTGATATTTTAGAACCAGATGGCAAAATGGAAATTGAAAGAACCAACTCATCACCTCCTGAAAGAGATCCCCCCCAAAAAACTCCTAGGAATATTGTAGCCAAATCTCAGAGTTCCCAGGTCAAGGAGAAAACATTGTAAGCAGCCAGAAAGAAACAATTCAAGTATTGTGGAAACACAATCAGGATAACACAAGATTTAGCAGCTTCTGCATTAAGGGACCAGAGGGCTTGGAATATAGTATTCCAGAGGTCAAAGGACATAGGATTACAACCAAGAATCACCTACCCAGCAAAACTGAGTGTAGTCCTTCAGGGCAAAAATAGACATTCAGTGGAATAGAGGACTTTCAAGCATTCTTGATGAAAAGACCAGAGCTGAATAGAAAATTAGACTTTCAAATACAAGACTCAAGAGAAACATGAAAAGGTAAACAGAAAAGAGAAATCATAAAGGACTTATTAAGGTTGAACTGTTTACATTCCTTCCTGGAAAGATGATATTTGTAGATCATGAGACCTTTGTCAGTATTAGAGTAGTTGGAGGAAAAAAAAGTATATGTACATATATATATATAGATAGATAGATAGATATATGTGTAATAGATAGGTAGGTAGATAGATAGATAGATAGATAGATAGATAGATAGATAGGATGCACAGTGTCAGTTGAAGATGAAGGGGTGATATCTGTAGAATAAAACTAAGGGGTGAGAAAGGATTATACTGGGAGAAGGGGAAAGGGAGAGGAAGAATGGGGTAAATTATCTCACATAAAATAGACAAGAAAAGGCTTTTATAGTGGAGGGGAAATGAGGGAAGGTGAGAGAGAATGAGTGAATCTTATTCTCATGGGATTTGGCTTAAGAAGGGAATAACTTACACACTCAATTTGGTATGGAAATCTATCTTACCCTATTGGAAAATAGTGGGGGAAGGGGAAAAGGGAGCAGGGTGATGATAGAGGGGAGGGCAGATTGGGGGAGGGGGTAATCATAAGAAAACATTTCTAAGTAGGAGGGACAGAGTCAAAAGAGAGAATAGAATAAATGAGGTGGGGTGGGATAAGATTGAGGGAAATATACTTAGTTTTTCACAATATGACTACTATGGTTGCATGACTACACATGTATCACCTGTATCGAGTCATTTGCCTTCTCAGTAAGGATGGATAGGGAGGGAGGAAGGGAGAAGATTTGGAACCCAAAGTTTTAAAAATAGATGTTAAAAAATTGTTTCCACATGCAACTGAGAAATAAGATATACAGGCAATGGGGTATAGAAATCTATCCTGCCCTACAGGAAAATTGAAGGGGAAGGGGATAAGAGAAGGGTGGGGGGTAGATAGAAGGGAGGGCAGATTAAGGGAATGGGTATTCAGAATGCACACCATCTTATCGTGGGGGAAGGGATGAGATGATGAGAAAATTTGGGACTCAAAATTTTGTGGAAGTGAAAGTTGAAAACTAAAAATAAACAAATTTAAAAAATTAAAAAATACAAAAAATAAAATAAAAATAAAACAATGAAAGTGTGTGTGCATATGTGCATGACTTTGTGTCTCTATGTGTGTGGTTGTGAAATCATATTTGTCTCCTCTGTATGTTTTGAGTTGAAGCAGCCTTTTTTACACTTGATATAGAAAATAACAGAGAATTCAATCATCTTCTCAGACATGGCAGAGACTATTTGGAAAGTGTCAAACACTCACTGCAGGTGATTCACGTGGGGACATATAACATCAATCATGTTATTGGAAGTCTGAGAAGAATAGACATAGAAATGATCATTGAATCCATAGAAGCTATTGAGGTTGCCAAGAGAGGGAGTTTGGAGAGAAAAGAGAAGACAGCCCACAGCAGAACAGGACCCCTCCCCAGAAGGGGTTGGAGCCTGGATGACAATTCACCTGAGACTGAGAAGGAGCAGTCAGAGAGGGAGGAGAAAGATGGAGGAGAATCCCAGGACAGCTGCTTGTCAGGCACTGGTCCTCACATTCTAGGTACATAGATTTGGGTTTTTTGTGTGTCTGTTTTCAAGTGACACGGGAAAATGGCATTTCTGCAACATCACAGAAAGACAGGGTGCTTGACTCTGAGAGCCCTGGAAAGCCAGCCTTGCATAGAGAGGCCTGGACTGTTTGGTGGAATTTGGTGATGTTTGTGAAAGTTGTGTTGTGTCAGTTTTACAGCCTACACATTCTTCCCTGAAATCTCAGGTGAGTGCTGCTGATGCAAAAGGAAAGAGATCAAGCAGGGGCCTTGCTCCCCTTTCCATGATTGCACTGAATGTGTTTCCTGTAAGCAATGTAATAATGGACTCCATTTCTTGTTTTGTTCTGTAACTCATTTTTATTTCATAAAAGAATTTAACCCATTCACATTTATTGTTTTAACTAATGGACTTGATTTTTTTCTGTCATTTATTTCTAATTTAAAATAGAATTGATATTTATCTTAATCTTATTATTTACTTTAAGGGGCTTCATATCACCACTCTTCCATATGTATACCTATTTGTTATCATTATTTCAACTTTATTAAGATGTCAACATTATTAAAACTCACAAAGTAAACAAATTTCATTTTGGAATTACACAAAGACAGCATTTCATAGTTGGAAAGGACTTCAGTGTTATCTAGTCTAAAGCATACCTGAAAGACAAATCTCCCTGTAACATAGGATTGAAGAAGAGAAGTATTGTTTCTGTGTCTGAGAGAGACACATGTTCCAGATCCTCCGGAAATTTTTGTAAAGATCCATAGAGAGATAAAAGACATTTAGTAAGAGAGACATGTAAAGAAACCAAGACCTCAAAATGTGCCTGATTTCCCACTTGGTTCCCAAGAAGTTTTGGGGAATTTCCCTCCTCAGATACAGTTGAGGCCTGACTCTCAGTTAAGCTGAGTTTACCTCAGTTCCAATCTAAAGAGTTCATTCATTCTTGTGCATTTCCTGTTATATTCTAATCTGTAGAATTTCTCTGGTTTCTATTTTTGCTTGGCTTCAAAAAAAATGAGCCTACTCAATATTCAATATCTACATACCTCTCTATCTCTCTCTTTCTCCCTCTCCCTCACTCTTTCTCTTATCTTAATCTTCTCATCTACTAGCTACTTTCCCATCACCTAAAAATAGTCCCCCAAACCCTCACTTGATCCATCCATCACTGTTAGCTATCATCCTATATCTCTGTTCCACTTTGCGGCTAAAGTCTTTAAGAAGGCAATGACTCCACCACTGCTTTACTCCCTCTTTCTGAACTTTCTGTGTTCTGGCTTCCAACATCATCACTCAACTGCAACTGCTCTCCCCTAAGTGACCAGTCCTCTTAATTGTCCAGTCAAAGGGTTCAGGTGGAGATCTGAAACCAGGAGAACCAGCAGACTATTGCTGTAGTCCATGCGTGAGGAGATGACTGCCTGCCCCAAGGCTGAGGCAATCCCAGAGGAAAGAAGGGATTGAGTGGTATTACAAAGGCAGAAATAATAAGAGTTGACAAGTGATTGGGTGTGGGAGGTGACAGAGAGTGAGGAGTGAAGATGACACTTGGGTTTTGAACCTGAGTGACTGGGGCAATGGTGGTGCCCTTGACAATAATAGGGAAGTTCAGGTTTGGGGGAAAAGACAATTAGGAGACCAGTGGTAACTTTGGAGAGAAAAGCTTCAGTTGAGGGATCAGGGTGGAAGTCAGACTGTGGAGAGTTCAGAACAAAGTGAGAGGAACCATACTGGAGGCACATCTTGTAGATGGCCTTCTTGAGGAGTTTAACCACAGAAGGGAGGAGAGATTTAGGATGGTGGCTAGCAGGAGTGGATGGACCAAATGAAGGTTTGTGGATATGGGGAAGACATGGGCATTTCACCAGGCAGCAGGGAAGTAGCCAGTAGTTGTGATTTAGGATTGTCCTCACAATGACCTCCCTGATTTCCTTCTCTCCATTCTTTCTCAGGTCATCTCCCCTTGTGTCAGCTACACCATCCTTCCTTGTCTCTCTCAACCCATTGATTAACCAGTCCAACTCTACACTCTCCTCCAAACTGAGGTCCCTTCATTCCTTATCTTATCATGAATCAGGTAACCTCATACACATTTGCAGGGCCCAACCATAGATCACTACCACCATTAACTTCTTTCTTTCCTATTCACATGCTACCAAAAGGGGAGAGTTTTGTTTACTACTGTGGGTTTAATTATCATCTATACATAGCCGAGTCCCAATTCTGTATATCCAACCCAAATCTATGTCTTGAACTCCTCTCTCACCTTGCCATCTTCTGGAAATTTCTAATTGGATGTCCTATAGAGAGCCTAATCTCCACATATCTTAATCAGAATTTATTGTATTCCCCTCAAAAAACTATCACTCCTCTAAAAGTCTCTGTTTTTGCCAAGGACACTAGGGTACTTCAGGTAAACCAGATATTCAACTCTGGAGCCCTTCTTGACTCCTCATTCCCAATCACCCCCCAATATTCTAACCACATCTCATATTCTAATCAGTTGCCGAGTTTTATGGATTCTACCTTTAAAATGTATCTCACATATGTTCCCTTCTTTCCACTCAAGTGGCTTCTACTGTAGTTCAGACTTACTTGATTTCTTTGTTTCTTTTTTTTTTTTGATAGGCAATGGGGTTAAATGACTTGCCCAGGGTCAGACAGCTAGTAAGTGTTATGTGTCTGAGGACAGATTTGAACTCAGGTCCTCCTGAATCCAGGGCCAGTGCTCTATCCACTGTGCCACCTAGTTGCCCCCAGACTTACTTGATCTCTTACTAGACTATTACATTAGCCTCCCATTTGGTCTCTCCTTTCTCCCAAACATCTTTTATGCAGCTTCCAAACTGATCTTCCTTAAAACATAAGTCAGAAGTTGGGTAGCTAGGTGCTGTAGTGAATAGAGTGCCTGGCCTGGATTCAGGAAGACCTGAGTTCAAATCTGACCTCAGATACTTACTAGCTGTGTGACCCTGGGAAAGTCACTTAACCTTGCTTGCCTCAGTTTCCTCATCTGTAAAATGAGCTGGAGAAGAAAATAGCAAACCACTTCGGTATCTTTGTCATGAAAACACCAAATGAGGTCATAAAGCATTTTTTTAATTTAAAAAAAAGTAAGTCAGGTCATGCAATGGGAAAAGTTGGAAAGGACTTTTTTGACTCTATTTCCAAAGTTTTGATATGGTTATCGCTGTTGTCATTTATTTGATGAAATTCTCTGTTGCTGTGACTTGCATTTTGACCTAGCAATTCCATGGGATTAAACAATTTAGTCTATATTAAAGTTTGAAACTTTTAAATGCCTTTTATTGATTGTGATTTTTATTGCATGGACGTGTTTAGTATTTCTACTTTTCTGCATTCTCTGCATTTATTAAATTGAATTTATTCAATTCCAATTTATGCCCCATAACACAGGCAGGCTTTTAAAGGTGTCACTTATATCTAAGTAATAGGTATCATCATTTTAACTTATATTCAGTGATCACCAGACTTCTCTAATATCTAATCTTTCCAAAATTCTCTTCAAGTCCTTAATTTATTTCTTATTTTTTATTATGTTTATTCAAGTGTGAAAGGGGGTTTATTAATCTTCCCAACTAGTACAGTTTTGCTTTACCCCACTGTAGTTGGAATTACTTTTCCTGTAGTACATAGATATTAAGAGAAGTAGAAGCAGTGAGGTCTTCCTAGCATGGTTTGAAGAAATACAGGTGGTGGTTTCATGGTTCTGGTAATGATGGGGAAGTGTGAACAGCTGGAGGAGTTTGTGGAGAAAGCCCCTTAGATCAGAGCTATTGACAGCAACTTCCAGCCCAGCAGCCAGGTCAAGCTCAACCAGGAGCTGAAGTTTATTGTCACCAGCTTGCAGAAAATTGACGAGTGCTAACAGTGGCTTTCGGATACTCATTAGTAGACTATAGAAAGTTTTTGAATCTATAGATCAAGGCTGTAATCCTCAGTTGTATGCCAAAGAGGGCTTAGAGAGGGCTCCAGATAAAAACGACAAGTTAAAGCAAAAATGGCTCTCTGAAGACATTTACCACAAAAATGTTGATTCAAGATTTTTCTGAAGTTTTCCCAAGGCTAAGTATTAAAGTATCCAAAATGAAGATCACCCTCCTCTTCTTAAATAGCTTGTTTCATTGTGTCTAAAGATGTCCACTTAAGACTTTCTTTGAATTGTCATGCCTTTTTGAAGTGTTTGTCTGAGGGAGACAGTGCTTGAGATGAAAGTGTTCTTGAAATATGAATGTGGAGCAGTTATCTAAAGGACGTTATATTTTCCCTCAAGGTGTCTGTATTTCAAAAGACCTTTAGTGGACATTGGCATTTTCTCTTTATGTTATGGAACATATATCCAGCTTTCATTTGTCTTTCAAAGAATGTTATTTCCCAGAACCAAAAGGATGTCTTTGTCAAGCACCAGAGCACTGATGGTTCTGAATCTTTTCTGTGTCAATTAATGACATTAGGTGGGAACATTATACAGAGGGGAAAAAGTGTTCATAGGAAATTGCTGCCACTGTCAATTTGCTCTTCTAATAGCTAAACATGCTTGGTCATATGGGAGACTTAAAAAATTGACGTAATAGCGATTTTGTCCTTTGGATACTTACCATTCCATTTTTCCTCATTAAAAATATTTTTGTTTTGGTCTGCTGTAGAGAGGGCTAGCATCACCAATGTTATTTGTGTTTGGTGCAGTTTAACTATGATTATTAACTTATATCTTTATTTAGTGTAACTTTATTTAGTGTATCTAGTGCATATAAAAGTCTTTTTCAGTAAAAATACTTAGATGCTATGTTATTTAAGTACATATATATTAATAATTGCTAATTAATTGTTATTATTATTTCTTGATCTATTATGCCTTTAACCACAATGTAGTTTCCCCGCTCCTGTGTTCTTTCTCTGTTTTTCTTTCTTCTTTCTTCCTTCCTTCCTTCCTTTCTTTCTTTTTTTCTTTCTTTTTCTTTCTTTCTTTCTTCCCAAGTCTTTTCTCAGTGTTTCCCTGAGTGAGGTCATGATTGCTATACCTGCTTTTTTGAGTTCACATGAAATATAATATATTCTGTTTCAACGTTTTAACTCTCTGTGAATATTTATATATCAAGCTTGTTTCTTGTAAACAATGTATGTCTGGATTCTGCTTGATGATTTATTCTGCTCCCATCTTCCATTCTATGGGTGAGTTGATCCTGTTTATATTCATGGTTCTGGTTGCTAATTGTATATTTACCTCCATAATATCATTTTGTACTTTTTCCTCTCTGTACCTTCCTCTTCCCCTTCATAAAGAAGAAAATAGAGAAAGAAAGGAAGGTGATCAACAATAATGACCTTCAATCAAAGACATTTGCTCTCATTCCCCTGCCCTTCTCTTCAACTACCCCACACCACCATAATTACTACAATTTCTTTCTTTCCTTTTAATCCCTACTTTACTATCTGTTCTCACATGTTGAATTTTATTTGGCTTGGATCTATTCCCTCTCTAACTCTACTTCTGAAACACACCACTTCTCTCTCCCTGTTTCCATCTGTTGCCCTCTTGATTTGAATGTGTTTTACATCAGACTCTGTGTGTGACCCTCTTTTATCTGAGTCAGAGGAATCAATGAGTTTCAGGAGACAGCCCCTTCAACCTCTTCCTCCATTTTTTGTATACTCTTCTTATCATACTCCTAATCGTGAAAAAAAATAATGTCTCTTCCTCTTCTTCGTTTCTTTCCTTGTGTGTTTCCTTCCCCTTTTCTTCCTCTCTTTGAAAGCACCAAAACAGAAGAAAAATTCCCCCAGGTTCTGTATTTGTCCTTGTAATCTGTCATCCTTGAAAACAGTGGATTTCTAAAGGGATGAAATTTGAAAGTGATTGGTGGCTTTTGGGTGGAATCTCTGACTTTTCCATGAAAGACAGTCTGTGTTTTTATATAAACCATCAAGTTAATGTGGTGACAGAAGGTTGCACATCAGTCTCCCACCTTTGTTAGCTAAGGTAACCCATAGAAGGCTCAAATCTTTTCTACAGCTGGTATCATGGTGTCTTTATCTTCTTAGCTCCATTGACTATTACTTGCATTTTAATTTAATGCTTTCCCTGGATATTGGGCATCCTATAGGAATTGTTCACTTTATTTTACAGTTGAGAAAACTGAGGTTTGAAGAGCTTGATTGATTTGCCCATGTTCGTGAAGCTTGAGCATGCCAGAGTTGCATTCAAACCCAAGGGGTCACCATTTTTTCCACTAGACCTCACTGCATTTTAGGAAAGATGATTGTCAGAAAGTTGATAATATTCCATCCCCGTGTTTTTCTACATTCTGCATGCTCGATGCTTTGTTTATTTCTCTTATGCAGACAAATTAGGTTGAGTTAAAAGTACAAAGCAATGAAATAGAATCTGTCCTTCATTTACATCTTTGAAAACAGCAGCTTGGCCCCTTAGGCAGGAGCCCACATGAATAATGACCACCCAGAAATGCTGGAATTGCCCACTCAAGGTCTGAGCTAACAATCACTTTAACTTTTAGCAAGGAGAGGTGTTTGCTGTGAATATAACTACAGCCTCATCCCATAGCAGGGCAGAGTTTTTCCTGATCACAGAGAGAGCCCACAAGAGAGAGAAGAAAATTACTGTTATTTTAAGAAACAGAAATATTTTTCTGCTCCCCTTGGCTGGAAATTCATTCACCAGAAACAATATTAAAAGTATCAAGGAATTTCTTTTCACAAACATGCCAAGTGTACTGGAGAGCATCTCTGTGACTGTGGCATCTGGAGAGTGCTTAGTGGGGGTTTTGGCTAATGGCTTCATTGGACTGGTAAATTGCATTGACTGTGTGAAGAGCAGAAGAGTGACCTCAATTGATTTCATCCTTACTGGCTTGGCCATCTCCAGGATTGGTACATTGTTCTCACTAATAGCAATTAACCTTGTTGGTTTTTTTGGTTTGGAAAGAAATTCCATTGGTAATCTGGTGTATTTAGAAATTATCTGGAGCCTCAGCAACCATTCAAGTGCCTGGTTTGGAAGTTGCCTCAGTATCTTCTATTTTCTGAAGATTGCCACCTTCTCCCATCCTGCCTTCCTCTGGCTGAAGTGGAGAATTAGCAAGGTGGTCCTCAGGATGCTGATGGGATGCTGGCTCATATCCTTGTTCATTATCCCTGCAATGGCAGGGAGAATTGCTAAGATTAAGATAGTTTCCATTGATCAAGGAAATCAAACAGTTACTCAAAATAACCGAGGATTTAAAACCCTGATGTTTTCCACCCTGATTCTCTCCAGTACTGGGGGTTTGGTCCCCTTTGCTCTATCCCTCAGCTCCTGTTTCCTGTTAGTGCTGTCCTTGTGGAGGCACACCCAGCACATGCATCTCAAGGTCATGGGCTCCAGGGATCCCAGTACAGAGGCCCATGTGAGGGCTATGAAAGCCATTGTCTCCTTTCTTTTCCTCTTTCTACTATACCATTTGGGCATCATCATAGCCATCTTTAACATGTCTGTGCTTCACAGTAAACTTGTGGCAATGTTTTCACTGATAGCCATGAACCTCTATCCCATGACCCACCCCATTATCCTAATTCTGAGTCACAGCAAGCTGAGGCAGGCCTCTCTGAGCGTACTGGGGAAGCTCACAGACTGCCTCAAAGTCCCTGGGAAAGTCTAAGTGGCAGAGACTGAACTTTGGGAAACCTTGTATTTTTCAGGGAGGGCTGTGGCAGTAAAGAAGCCATAGAAGAAATATAATTAAATGTGGAGAAGAATTTACTTAGAGCTCAAACATTGCTCCTTGGTCATTGAGACTCTGAGGTCATTCTGACTCTTTGTGACCCCATGGATCATACTGTCAACAATGTTTTCTTGGCAAGGACACTGGTGTTGTTTTCCATGTCTTTCTCAAGTTGATCCAGTGCAAACTTTTGTCAGACAAACTGAGGTGAGTGACTTATCTAGGGTCACACACCTAGGAAGTGTCTCAGATTGGATTTGAACTCATATCTTCTGGACTTCAGGCCCTGTGCTCTACCCACTGCGAAGGGATTTATGATTTTCATGTTAATGGATATGATATGTATAAGCAATATGCTAATTTAGATATCTCAGAGCTGCGTCTTCTGGCTTGGGAGTCAGAATCTACAATGTAGTTTGAAACGATCAATCAAACCCTTGACAAAGCTCTCCCAATCACTGCATTCCTATGCCTGTGTACATTAAGTGAAGCAAATCAAAGATTTAGAACCTGTTCCCACCACAGACCTCTGGTCCTATGCCCCGCCAAGTAATAACCCCCAACAATACTGGTCCTACAGGACTCCAAGACACCTGTGTTGTCCTGCATTTATGGGCTTGTCATGGGAAACCTCTCAGACCCTGGAAATGATTGTTTGTAAGCTACCTCCCACCCCCTTCTCACTTGTGATTTGTGTGTATATGCTGTGCCTTTACTCTAGCACAGAAAACATTTGTCACTCTGAAAGTAATTAATTAAACCACTGCTTGTTTCCTGGCACTCCTGTCTCTGGCCTGCTTTGCGTGGCTCTGGGTATTCACAGGTCAGAGGTGAGTCCTGTCCAGCCTACACGTAAAATCCTGTTAACACCTCTGAACCACCACCAAAGACAATGGGAATAATAATCACAAAAACAATTACAAGAGAATGGTCCAAAGTTACAAAGGAGCAAAATGGCTTCCAAAGGAGAGATGAAGAAAGATGCCAATTCTTAGCAGAGGAGGAAGTCCAAATGTAGGGAATGTTACTTATGTTTTTGGATTCTTTCCTATGACTAGATATTTTTTTTTGGAGTTTTAAAAATTATTTTTAAAAAGCTTTTAATATTTTTATTTATAGTTTTTTGAGTTCCAAATTCTATCCCTCCTCCCTTCCCTCCTCTCCCTACTCTTTGAGATGATAAGCAATCAGATGTAGGCTATACATGTACAATTACGTAAAACATTTCCATATTAGTCATTTTGTACAAGAAGACTTGAATGAAAGAAAAACAATGAAAGAAAGAAAGTGGAAACCAGCCTCCTTTAGTCTGTATTCAGTCAATATCAGTTCTTTCTCTGGAGTCAGATAGTATGCTTCATCATTAGCCCTTTGGGATTCTCTTGGATCATTGTATTGCTCAGAGTAGCTAAGTCATTTGCGGTTTTTCATCAAACAATATTGCTGTTATTGTGTACAATTTTCCCCTGAACTTCACCAAAAGGCTCAAGTCTGATCAGACTTCATGAACAATTATTAAAACATATCCAAAAACAATTACTAAAACATATCCACAGTCCATGTATTTAGACATTTGTCTGAATAGACATTTGTGGTTATTAAAATGGAGCTGAAAGAAGTTCAATATTTCCACCAGGGTAGTTTCTCCTTCAGCAGTGTCTTTATGGTAAAATTTAAAACATCTCCTTTAGGACCAGCATTTTTACTTGGGCTTCTTTATTGTTTTTCACAGCATGACAGCAAACATTTTAAGGCTGTTAATACAACTAAATTAGGAAGTTGAGACAAGTGATGGTGACAAATTCAGAACAGTGAGAGGAAAGAAAAGAAATGACAGCCTTTATACTTGCATCTCATTATAATCATTCAGAGATGCTTGCTGATTGTAACAGTAAGATCCGTTTTTGAACATTTCCAATTCTTTGCCATGCTTTGAAAAATTTGCTGTGAAAGGAAGAAGGATATAGTCATAACAATATCAGGACCATTTCCTGAAGGCTAAGCCTAAAATTATGGGCTGACAAATCATAGGCACACCAGGGGAAAACCTCATTGCCTCACTTTGATTTCAGATAAAAATCATAGATGTGTGTGAGATAGATGAAGTTTCCTCAGTACTAAAATTCATAAATCCCCTTCGTACCCTCAAAGCAGTAAAACTTGATGAATCTGCCAACATTAACCCGTGCTCTAATTCCTCTAGCAAGGTAAAAATTATGAAAGACTGCTAGCTTAACTGCCAGGGGCTTCCTGCTTATCTGTCTCTGGGGGGACTTCTAAATGGTTACCAGAAGTCCTCCTGATTCTCTGTCTCTGGGCAAATATTTCCAAATAAGGGTCTTAGAAAGCCACTTTAGATTGTGCACCCCGAAACCCAGCCAATGGAAGAAGGGTTCAGAAATGGGGTGGGGGTACCGAGTTAGGGCTATAAAACTTTGCTTCTCCCAACCAGTAGGTGCACTCCCTGGCTGTTGCTACTCGAAGGATAAGGGCTGTGCCTTTTCTCATGAGAAAGAATAAAACCTTTTCTGTTCTCTGACTCAGCCTCCAAACTTTTAATTCTAGTGTGGCCGTTGTCCCACATGGGTGTATTTTGAAACAACCAATCATACATTGTTCCCCGGGTACTATAGTCAGGTTCAGAACAAACCCAGTGAGAAACATACCTGTCCATAAAGAAAATAGCACATGGGGAAATTAAGTCAAGAGGCTATTACCCTTACTTTCAAAGGCCATCTTCTCAGGATAGTCTCTTTAAGTAGCTCTTGGTATTTCCTTTAAATCCTGGCGTACTGACTTTACAACCATCGAAGAGTTGTACCTGAATTCCAAAATCAGAGCAAATCAAACTACAACTACCTCATCTCATGTCACACAGTGAGTTCATGGCTTATAGCTTAGAGCAGGGAACAGTCAGTTTTCAGGTTACAGTAATAGTTAACAATAAATAAGAAAAATGTTGACCTTCAGTCCTGATCAAGTGCACACAAAAGCACAAATACAAAAGCATTCATTCATGATTTGACTTTTCTTTTCTAGGTAAAGCACATCCTGATGTAAAAATCAATTAAAATGTAATCTCCTTCTGGAGGCCTGTACATAAAGTGAATACATGATAATTCATTCATAACCCTGAAAAACTCTGGCCACTATTTCCCAGATGTCTTAAGGTAATGCATATTAGCCCCCAGGGTAAAGAGAAAAAATCTTTTAAACTGGAACCTGTCAGTACTAAGTCAGCTCAAAGATCTAGCTTTAATACTTTCTATTCCACATGTAACTTCGTAATTTTCATGGTCAGTAGTCTGACAATTGATGCTATGAATCACTTTTATACAACCAGAAAACTTGTAAGCCAGCCTCCACTTGGGCTATGAGTGTGAGGAGGGGATCTCAGTTGTTTAGTAAAACAAGTTACTATTTTAGATTCTGTAAGACTCTGATTAGTCATATGCATGCCCACAGGCCCATCTTTCACAGAGTTTGTGAGAGTTCTTGGCCTTGTCAACACTGAAGCCATAGAAGACGTGGCAAGTTCCAAAAGAGCTTCTCAGATAATGTGAATTTACAAGGTCATTTTTATTTTCCAAAAGACTAAGTAAAAGATTCATGGTGAATCATTTCAAAGTAAAGTACCCCCAATTAAAAACTTAAGGAAGTCTCCAGCAAAGGCAATAACTCCTACCTGTGAAAGTGTATCTACTGAGAACCGTACTCCCAGCCTTGTTCCTGGGTTTGAGACGAGAGGAATTCTCTATCACTGAAACATGAGGTTCAGTGACCTGGCCCTTATCTGGAGAAGAGAGGGTGGTAGTGAGTCTGTCCATCCCTTTCCATCCCTAGAAGTATAGCTATCAAGAAACTCAGTCCCATTTTTGGTCAGTAGCTTCTGAGCTAAGGGGAGTGACCCAGACTCAGTTTATTAGTCATCGGGTGGGTTTGTTAGATTCTCACAAGAACATTATGCCAAGAGTCATTACAGGAGGCTGACTAGTGGCATGAACTGGGGTTTGTTTGGTCCAAGTGTATTCACAGATGTAATTCTGATATACACTGATTAAGGTACAGTCTAGCTAGTTAATTTTATGTTGTCCTAGCTTAGGGATTGGGAGCTTTCTAATATTAGGCCATGTCATGTTTGGCAGGGAGGGAGCTAGTTATTGTTAGCTCATCAACATATCACAGAAGGATTGTGGGTCCTCCTCCCCAACATCCCTTCCTTCACTTTTCACTATGGTTTGTAGGGGTAGTAATGAGCCAAGCCAAGGGTCTCTCAACATAGTGTGCCTTACTGCAGGTCTGCTCCTCTTTCTTTTTCATCATTTGGGGGACTTGACTGTGTGGAGAATCTCTCAAGCCTGGAGGATGATGGAGCTGCTTTCTATAGGACTTCAGACCAGTTCACTCCTTCCAGACTCAGGTTAAACTCCAACTGTGAGGGTGGGGCAAGTCCCTTCCTCCCTCCCTCTCTAGGAAGGCCTCCCCATGGCTGGGCAGCTCTGAGAGCATTAAAGTCTGTCTAAAATAAAAACAGAGGTTTCTTGTGCACAAAGGAAAGTCCCATTTTTAGGTCAAACTCTGGGATACACACACATAAATTTTGCACAGAAGGGTTGAGACTCAGGGCAAGGGATGGTGGTGGTGGTGGTTCTGTGTGTGTGTGTGTGTGTGTGTGTGTGTGTGTGTGTGTCTGTGTGTGTGTGTGTCTGTGTGTGTGTGTCTATGTGTCTGTGTATCTGTGTGGGGGGGGGGAGGACCTGTAGTACTGTCCTCCATGGAGAAATTGTTCAAGGAGAAATTTCTCTGGAGCATCCAAGGCTTTCCATTAAGAGGATGCTAAGGGACCACGCCCTCTCCCCCAGTCCCATTTAGGATGCCAATTGTTACATTTGAAAATTAAGGTAAACTGAGGGACAACATTCTGAACGTGATCAATTTATTAGTTAGGCTAGCAGGAACCAACAAATTGGGTCAGTGGCCTCTCCCAATAAGGAGAGGCCCTGAGTGAGGACTGAAAGTGTTTTGTTTTATTTTTTATAACAATTAGAAAGAGGACAAAGCAAAGCCTGGAGCAGCATAAGTGTGTATTCTTCTGATTGCCTATCAATGACCTGGTCAGAATTGAGATCCCTTTCTGAAACTGCCTTCCACAGCCAAGAGAGGTGACTCAAGTCAGAAGACCAAGGTTGCCAGGCCAAGGGAGTTGCTACAGTAGTTTCAATGGATGAGCTTTGACCTTTTAGGTTAATCAGGTTTTCTGGAAAGTAGGTCATGGGTGGAGTTACAAGGTGGAGGTAATCACAAGACAAAAGCTTGACCTTTAGGCAAGTTTCTCAGGGTTATGGGTGGTGGTGAAGTTTACAAGGGGAAAGGAATATTACCCAGGAAAAGGAATATTAAATGTAGCTTAAGACTTAGTAAAACAGAATTAAAATCAATTTGAACTTTTACAAATCCATGGCATTAGTGGAGTTCACAACTTAGGAAGATATAGCCTCTAAGTTAGAGTTGGGGGCTAAAATATGTCATGATAAATAAGCACAACAACAAAAATACTTATTAATAAGACATTTACCATAGTTAAAAAACAAGAATCTTTTATTAATTTGTTGAATAATTGAAACGTAGAGATTGAGAGATTTTAGGCAATGAAGAAGAAACAGTAACTTTTAAAATGTCAGAAGACAAATCAAACTAATTTTTACACCAATAAATGGGTTCTGAATAAATAATCTGCATTTCTTAATTAAAAGGAAAGAATCATAGCAAGGGTCCAAGCACAAAGAAACTTCACCATTGCCTATATTCACCAAAAAAATTTTTTTAATGCCAAAAAACACAGATACGTGTTTTTCATCTTCAGCACAATTTCTTTGGTGTTTAGTAAAGTTAGTAAAGTGGATTTCTGACACTTTCTACATTTCTACATATTTGTTCCAATATGAACCTTCTGATGCTGAAGAATATTTGAGTCGGTACAGAAGGTTTTCTTAGATTCATTACATTTGTCTTGAAAAAGGAGGTAGCAAAGACAGTCATTGACTCTACAGGAGTCTCAGAGCACATGACCCAGGAGAAGGAAACTCCCAAGAAAACCTCAAGCCCTTTCCTCAACTTCCCCTCCCAATGCCTGCCTATCCATAGATACTGTTGTGGCAAGAACATTTCTGGGTCAGGCTTCTTGACTTCACTGTGCTAAGAAAAACTCTCCCTCAGACTCTATCTTAAACTTCTGAGACTATTCTTGAAGCACATGGGTCACACGTCCTGGGGAAGTTGGCAAAAATCCAGCTGGAGACAGAAAACTAGGGCTCCCGTTTTGACCAGCTAGTCCCCTGACCTTCTGTGATGCAGACATCCTCATCTTCCCTCCTTCTGTCTGCTTCCTGGTGTGGAAATCCTTGCCTTCCCCTTCACTCTCTACAAGATTGCCTTGTGCCCACCCTGCTTAGGAATGCCTATTCCATGTAAGGTTGCTGAAAACCATGTTCAGGGCTCCCTGGCTGATTGAAAGTGTTCAGGGTAGCCTGTGCTCTGAGCCTAATAAACAGCAGCGTTTCTCCCCTGTCTCAGCAGCACTGATTGGTGTTTGGCAGTGGTACACAATCACTGGACTCCTGGGAAGCTTAGTCACACTATCTCTGTCATAACCTGCTGTTGTGTTTCCAGTGGACTGGATGCTATCCCACGTCAAGGCCAGGGGTTAACTAGAGAGCTATGAAAGCAAATTAAGGCAGAGAGCACAATCTTTCTAAATATCACACACCCCCCTCCATCCATCCAAGTTCACAGAGGCTCTGAAATTTATCCATAGACTCTGGGGCTGGGGGACGGAGAGGACAATGGATTCCCTGCCTCCACTTTGCACAAAGGTCTTCTGGAAATTCTATCCACAAGGACTGAGTATCAGCTGAGGGCAGGGCCCTGGGCAGGAAAGAGCAGATAAAGGTAAGGATGAGAAGGGAAGGATCCCAGAAGGGTAGAGAGTGATTAGTGAAAGTGAAGATGTAATTTCTACCCTACTCATGAAAATTCATGGAGACTCTGACAATTAACCACCCTGGAGGAAGGGGTTTATGTGAGTGGGGGAGATTGGCAGACCCCAAATTGAGAAGCTCTGCATTGGAACAGCCCCTTATCTGCCACTCACCTTCTGTTGCTAGGAAATCATCACATGAGCAGCTGACACATTTGTGGGGCTTTATGTCCATAGAGGCATAGAGACTGGGCGTGGAGTCAGGAAGTCCAGAATTCCAAACCTGCCTGAGACACTTCCTAGCTCTGTGGTCCTGTGCCAGTCACTTGTCTCTGTATGACTCAATTTTATCAAATAGGCCTCCCAGGGTTGTTGTGGATCCAGGGAGATAATCTTTGGAAAGTGCCTGGCATCCTGTAGGTGCTTAATAAGTGCTGGTTTGCTTCTTTGTTTTACCATTTTCCCAGACCCCATTATCCTAGGTTCCTTAAACCAGCCCTGGGAAGTGGGTACCAGGGGCCTCACTCCCATTTTACAGATGATTACAGTAAGGCTCAGGGTCCCACCAAGAGTTCAGGTTCCTGAAGCATAAGGGAATCCTTCCATTGCCCCTGCATCCTCTGTCTAGGCTTCCACTCCTCCCTGGAGAAGGTTTTTGCTCTTTCCCCCTGGCCTCAGCCTTGTAAGGTAGCTCTGGAAGTTCCACACACACAAGCATTAGGCACCAGCTGTGAGAGGCACAGAGGTGGTAAATGGGACAAGAAGAAGACTCACCATCACTCCAGAGCTGCTGGGCCCTCCCTGGCCTTCTGCTTTCTGAGCCTCAGAAGCTCTGGCCCAAAGACTCCTCCAGTCAGGACTAGCCCAGCTCCTCCCCCAGACATCTGGGTTCTCAGCACCTGCAGAAAAGAACTTCTTGATCCCAGCCATGAATCCCCAGGAGGGAGGTTTGCACTACCAATCAGTGAATCAATCAACATTTAGTAGGAACCTAGTGTGTACCAAAAACTGTGCTAAGCACTGGGGATACAAAAAGAGGAAAAGACAGTCCCTGCCCTTTAGGACCTTACAATCTGACTTGGGAGACGAGATGCAGACAAAGGTTTACCAAGCAAGCTCTATACAGGATCAATATGAAATCATTAAAAGAAGGGAAAGCACTGAATTTAAGAAGAGTTAGAGCAGCTAAGCTGAGATGGAGCCTGGAGTCTGAGTCAGGAGCTGAGCTCAAATCTGGCCACACACACTGACTGATTGGGTGGGCCTGGGCCAGTCACTTAATCCTGTTTGCCTCACTTTCTTCATTTGCAAAAGGAACTAGAGAAGGAGATGGAAAAGCACTCCCATATCTCTGCCAAGCAAACTCCACAAGGGCATAGGAGAGTATCTCATACCAGAAAACCAACAGCAACAATGGAGAAGGCTTCCTCTACCTAGTAGTGAGGACTTAATTGGGATTTAAAGAAGTCAGGGTGGTCAGTAGCCTGGGGGGACGAGGCAGAGCATTCCAGGCTTGGGATAAGGCCAGAGATAATGCCTGGAGCTGAGACATAGAAGAGCCAGGAGACCAATGTCAGTGGATCAGAGAGTATGTGTTGGGACTAAGGTGTAAGAAGACTGGAACATGGGAGGGGCTAGGTGACATAGGGCTTTAAAGGACAAAGAGACCATTTGGGGTTGGCTCCTGGAGGCAATAGAAAACCCTGGAGTTTATTGGGTAGTGGTGACCTGATCTGACCTGGGCTTTAGGAAAATCATTTTGGTGGCTGAATAAGGGATAGACTGGAGGGGGAGAAACTGAGGCAGGCACACCCTGCCCCCATTCCCAGCAGGTATTGCTGTAATCCAGGTGTGAAGTGATGAGGGTCTGCCCCAGGATTTACCTCTCTCTGAGGAGAGGAGGGGCCAGGCCTTGGCACCAGCTGGGATGTGGAGTGTGAGAGAGAATGAAGAGTCTAGGGTCACCCCTAGTTTAAGAATCTGAGGCATTGAGAGGCTCTCTGGTGCCTTGGATAGTAACAGGGAAGGAGAGCTTAGGAGAAAAGAGAAGGAATTTTATTTTGGATATGTTGAGTTCAAGATGTCTGTGGGACATACATTTGTAGGGGACCAAGTTAGAATGGTTCCATGTGGGCACAAATTTTGAGGTTTCTCTGAAATTAAAGGGTGGAGGTTAGGATGAAGAACTTTGCCTTCAGGAATGACACCCACCTGTAATTTTCACCCTGCCTCAACCTCCCACAGAAGTTATAGTACAGGAGATTTAGAGCAAAGAGCCCAAGTCAGAGAGTGAATTTTCTCTTCTAGGGAACGCAAACATTTTAAGAGTGAGAGCTGTCCAAGGTTGCCAGGAGAAGCCTCAGGGGAAGTCTCCCTCAGTGAAGCAGATCTTCTTTAGTCCATTGTTCTTTTTCTTTTCTTCTTGCAGAAGACCATGACATCAGGGAGGTGATGCCATGACATGCAAGTGAATTGGGATTTAAGTGAGGGAGAGTGTGCAAAGTCACCAGCCTCACTTTCTTTTCTGGAGTCATCCTGGTCCAGATAGACATCAGAACAACTGGAGATGGCCCAGGATGCAGTGAGGGACCTTGGCCTTTTTAAGCTAAGTTCTTCAACATGTGTCAGTTTGACTGAGACAACACCCATTCAGTGATTAAGGCTTAATAAGAAATAAGGCAGAGAATGACCTATTTACCTGGCCAAAAAAAAAATTATCTGGGAGGGTAAGATCCCCAGGGATTCTGGCCAAAACAGAAACAATTTTACATTCATTCTGAGCCAATCAGGGCCCAAATAATGACCAAGTAGGGCTCTGCCAGGGACCTATTGTTGGCCAATCAATGACAGCCAGAGTGATTTGGGTTTAAGGCTGGTCTTTAAGAAAGAAAAAAGTTTCATAGATTCGAATATACATTCCTTTTGGGCAGAGCATCTGCAGGTAAGGATGTGATACCCTATGTGGAAGGAAGGAAAGGTGAGAGAGAAAGCCATGTTGCCCACCTGACCGGTTCCAGTTTGGTCCAGTGTGTAGCTCCTTTCTACTCACACAGGTGGTGGTTTGTCTAAGTTCTTGAAGAGGACCGTGACTTCAGTGAGGTAATGCCCTGACATGCAAGTGAATTGAATTTAAGTGAGGGAGGCTCTGCAAAGTCACCAGCCAAGATCCCCCACTGCATCTTGGGCCATGTCCAGTTGTCCTGATCTCTGTCTAGCCACTGGCCCCACATGGCTCCAGAGGTGAAACTGAGGCTGGTGACTTTGCACAGCCTTCCTTTGTCCACACAAAAGTGGCAGTATGAGCCCCTTCTGGAAACATTTTAGGGAACATTTCTGGTCACACTTAAGTTGCACTCCATGCCTCTGAGGCCCCACCCTGCTCAGAGCTTCTGTGGGCAATTGATTCTGCTCTGCCCAGGCAACTCTGAGCTAAACCCAAAGGGCAGCTGGGATCCCCATTGGAAAAAACAACCTGGTTTGGAAGAAGATCTCAGTACAACTGGGGTGCCTGGGTGCAGCCTGAGAAGGTTCTCCTCTATCTCTCTGCTGGCCTCTTTAAGGAGGCAGGACTTTCTATTGACTATGTTACCCAGCACACAAGGTGCCAAGTGCCCTGGGTGCCCTCACTGTTGGGGGCTCTTTTCTTTCATTGAGGAAGTCTGAGAACTCTACCTGGTCAGGATCCCCCACCCACCCCAACCTCAACTCCAACCCCTTCTGATGGAGAATTTTCCAAATCCTCTTAATGGCATAACATGAGAGGATTTGGACAAGGTCTCACACTCTGCTTTAAAGCAGCAATCATGAAATGATGTGGGATGATTTCATCTGACTCTTCCCAGACCCTGAGGGAAGAGGGGAAAGAAAAGGGAGGAAGGATAGAAGGGAGGGAAGAAGTAGTAAGAGGAAAGGGGAAGAAAAGCCACGGAGCTAATAGAAGGGAGGGCTGACTGAGGGAGGCACTCCTAGGTTGTGAGTCTGAGAGACTGGCAGGATAATGTTACCCTCTACAGTGACACAGAAGGTATGGGGGAGGAAAGTTTAGGTGGAAAGATAATGATTCTGTTTGGAACATAATCCAATTAGAGATAGCTGTAAGAGACTGGAATGTAGCACAGTGTTATTGGGCAGGATTGGTAGATTAGAGAATCATCTGCATAGAGAATGCTCAGTAAATCCATGGTAGCTGATGAAATCACCAAGCTACATAGTCTAGACTAGGGAAGAGAAGAGGGCTCAGGAAGGAATCCTGAGGGACACCGTTAGACAGGCAAACACATTGACTGTGTCATTTCTTAGGTAGAAGACACAGGAGGGCTTCTAGCAGCTCTCTCACTAACAAGTGTTCTTTTGATCCTGTCAGAGGAGAAGACAGGAATGGAGTCATAAGGAGTTAAATAAGCTCACTTTATTCTATTCTAGTCTTCCCAAAGGGAGTTTGCTGATAATGGGAGCACCAACTCCTACAGCATTCCCTAACAAAGCTTCTCCCAGGGGCCAGCATGAAGGGGGTGTCTCAATGGGGTCAGTCAAGAGCAGCACAACTTGGGAACTCCCCTAAATCCTCTCAAGCCTCATTGGGGGCTATTTGAGGCAAATACACAGATTCCCCTCTCAAGCCTTGATGTGGGCCATTCAAGACATGCACAGCATTCCAGCTTGTGTACTTACCTCTAAGGGGGTCCCCAGTCACTGACCAGTGCCCATTTGCTTTATAGGGCAACAGACAAAGAAGGTATATTGTCAGCGATAACCTCACAATTTTACCTTACTTCACCCCTATAACTGCTGTGACTGCACAGTAGAAACTATTCTGAACCATGATCGTGAGAATTTGTATCTAACACCTGGGAAGTAGAGACTGTTATGGCTATGGATTCTGGGAAGAAAACTCTAAGAAAGAATACCAAAAAATTCACTTTACACACACTAAACTTCACCTTCCTTACACACACCTATGTTTAGAGGACATGATCCAGTATAGGAGACCCAGAAGGAGCAGCCAGAGAAGTAAGAGTGTTGTGGTTTGGGGTGCTGGGAACCATGAAATTCAAAGGTATAGGAGGGTCTGCCTGGAAAGCATTCAACCTTTCCATTCAAGACTTTCAATCAAAGAAGGGAAGTTTATTTCTGATGACAATAAAAGCAGGACAGATTCTAAATGAATCTGCCCAGTTTAATGAAGATGGGACTGATGCTTACATACAAAAAATTGAAAAAGGGTCAGGGAACAGATCATGAATGGATTAAGGAGTGATAAGTAGAGGGGAAGGGGGGCAGGTGAAGCAGGTCTAGATGGGATTGAGGAGTTTCAAGTCAGTTAATTAAGTCATCAAGGTGGCCTGGAGTGGGCCAGATGCTTCAGGCTAGATGCCAGGCATTGGATTCCATGGGAAAATTCAGGGTTCAGGTCGCATCACCCCATCAGGAGGAAAACCAGGAGAGAGGATGAATCCTGAAAACCTAGAGAGAAAAGAACATCTCTATCCAAGAGGAAAGAGTAATCAACAGTGTCAAAGGCTGCAGAGAGATTAAGAGAATGAGGACTGAGAAAAGGCCACTGGATATGACAAGAAAAAGATCATTGGTAACTGGAGAGAGCAATTTTGGTCAAATACGGTTGGAAGTCAGCTTGTCAGGGGTTAAGAAGAGAGTGAGAGCAGAGAAAGTGGAGACAGCTATTGTAGACAAGCTTTTTGAGTTTAGCTACAAAAGACAGAAGAGATGGTTATAAGGATGGAGGGCTGGATGAATTCCTTGACAGAATGGACTGACTTTTACCTGTTTTTGTCTTTCCAGTGATTAGCACAGTGCCTGGCACATAGTAAGTGCTCAATCAATGCTAGTTGACTTAAGTTGACAGCTTTTATTTGTATCACCAGTTCTTATCATTGGTACACAATATGTTGTAAGAACTTTGTAGGTGCTTTTACAATCATTTATCCACTTTGCCTGAACTCATTCGCCATTTGATCAGCATTCTCCTCCAGTTTCTTATTCTCTGGATGCCAGACTTGGCAAAAAAGAAAGACTTAAAGTTCTCTTTAGATATCCTACTAAATCCCAGACTAGCAAAGAACAAAATACCCTCTCAACCTTTGTGCTGCCTACTCACTTCCACCCACTCAATGCTACCCAATCCCCAATATTCCACTCCTTCCATTGAGTCATCTGTACAACCACTCAAAAGTTAATCATCTTCCTTTCCTTTTAAATCTTATGCTTCTACCATGGTCTCTCTCACTGATGCCTGGACCAACATGGATGACACTGCACGCTTGGTCAATTTTCCAGTACAGATTATACCTTCTTTCATAACTTCCTCCCTCCATCCAGTGGTCCTGAAGGTAGAGGGAGAGTACTCCCAGTTCTCCATTTTTGCTTCCAGATACTGTCTTTCATCATGAAACCACCTCTTCTCCTTTGATTTGGATGCTTTACTGCTTCTGACCCAGTTGAGACCCTTTTCCACATTACCTCTTCAGCATATGCCAAGCTTGTATTGTTGCAGTTTGGGAGTTGAGGGATTCCCAAAATATGAGTGTACAGGGGAGTCTGCCTCAAAAGAATTTGACCACTCAAGCCTTCTTTCAGTCAAAGTAGTGGGGCTTCCTACATGAAAATGGGGGGGGCAAGGGGACAAGAGAGCAGGGGGATGGTAGAGAGGAGGGCAGATTTGGAAAGGGGGTAATCAGAAGTAAATACTTCTGAGAACGGACAGGGTCAAAAGAAAGAAGAGAATAAATGGGGGGGCAGGATAGGATGAAGGGAAATAGAGTTAGTTTTTCACAGCATCTCTACTATGGAAGTGTTTTCCATAACTGCACGTGTATAACCTATATTGAGTTGCTTGCCTTCTCAATGAGGGTGGGTGGGGAGGGAAGAATGGAGAAAATTTGGAACTGAAAAAGACATGTTTAAAAAAAACTGTTTTCATACGCAACTGGGAAATAAGAAATACAGGAAATGGGGTACAGAAATCTATCCTGCCCTACAGGAAAATAGAAGGGGAGGGGGATAAGAGAAGATGGGGAGAGATAGAAGGGAGGGCAGACTAGGGGATGGGGTACCCAGAATGCATGCCATCTTGGGGTGGGGGGAGGGGCAAGATGGGGTGAAAATTTGGAACTCAAAATCTTGTGGAAGTAAATGTTGAAAACTAAAAACAAATTTCTTTAAAAAAAAAAACAAAGTAGTGGGGCACATTAATATCACCATGAGGAGTGGGAAGAATTCTTAGTGAGTCTGCAAATTTGATGAGGATGGGACTGATATTTATCTACAAAAAAGACTGGGAGAAGATCTGGATGTGATTAAGGAGTGGTAAACAGCTTGGGGTAGGCCAGGTGCAAGGGTGAAAAGATCTAGATGAGATTAAGGAATATCAAGTAAGGTAAATAAGTAATCTAGGTGAGTTGGGATGGGCCAGATGCATTAGGTGAGACACCAGGGACTGGGTTGTTGAAATATATGGGAAAACTAATGGTCCAGGTCCCATCACTCCATCATTATCAACTGATACAGTGCCCAACTGGCCATTCAGTTACATGTTGATAGCCTGACTTCCCAGTCCCTCCATCTACTCCCCTCCTGTGACCTCCATGCCACCTCAGCTACACACTAGCTTGGGCACACCCTTGACCCTGCCAACACCCCTAAGTCCTCTGTTTTCCTGATCAAGAACTCTGCCATTTCTTTCTCTCATCATGAATTTTTATCATTCAAACTCCTGCATTATACCCCTTAAACCTATCATTCATCATCATTTTGGCTTCCAGTTCCTGACCCCTCAGTCCAGGCTCTGCCTATAGTCTCCTCCCTTCCCAGTTCAAATCTACTCCATCTTCTACTCTGGAATCCATGTGCAAAGTCCTCTTACGACTCATAATACCAGCCTTGCTTTATTTCCACCTACTGCTGCCCCTCCCACAATGCTCAGCAGAGCTAGAAGTCATACAACAGAGCTGACTGGGTCTAGTACAAATGTGTTGTCTGATCTCCACTGGACCCACCTCTTCTCTTTTCTGGCTTCCCAAAGAAAACCTTTCCCACCTACTCAGCTGAAGTCCTCATCTCCTGTTTTACTGAGGAAATCAAAGACATTCATTGGAGGGTCTTCTTCTTCCCTCAATCTCATCTCATGACCCTTTGACATCCTCCTCCACCATTTGCTCCCCTCCTCCTGCCTCTGATGGAAAGTTGGCCCTTGGCCTGGCCAAGACCAATGCCAGCTTTCATGTGTGAACTTCATGTCATCCCTTCTCTTCCTTGGCAGAAGTTCACCTCTACCACCTCCCATTTTCCTTCATGTTCAATGTCTCCCTGGCTCCTTGTTGCTTTGCTGCTGCTACTTTCCTCACCCTTCAGATGTCCTCAAGGGATCCCATCCTTCTTTTCTTGAAAGAATAATGGGGTCACACAGCTAGTAAGCATCTGAGCCTGGATTCTAACTCAGATCCTCCTGACTTCAGAGTCACTGCTCTATCCACTGTGCCACCTAGCTGCCCCTTCTTGTTATCACCTGAAGTAGTACATCCTTCCTCAGTCAAACTCCTTAAATGGGAACCAACCAATCAATAAGGCACCATTTATGAAGCCCATATCATGTGTCCAGGCAGTGTACTTAGCACTGAACATGAAAACACAACAGATGAAGCTACTCTGAAGAAGCAGATATTCCAGCTGGGAAAAGAGCACCTCTAGAGTGAATGTCTGAAGACCAAGTGAATATGAATGCCTTGTGGGGAGGGGTTCTCACAGAAGATGACAGCAGAGTCTCTTGGAGAAGGTTGTGCTGAAGCTGAGTCTGGAAGAAAGGGGTGGGTTCTCTGAGCCCCCCAAGTGCTCCCCTCTTTCTCTAGCATGGGATGAGCATGCCCCCTTGGGGGGGCTCCCTCTTCTTCCAATGGCCAAGAGGCAGTGGAACTCAGAAGGGCCCTGACAGCTCTTGGCCCACAGTGGAGGCTGGTTTAGGGAGAACAGAAGCTGGAGGGAGAGAGTCTCCTCTCCCTTGGCTGAGGTCAGGCCAGGGGACAACGGGTCTACTCGGAGGGGTCAGTTTAGGCAGATGAGGGCAGAGGCTACTCTGTGACTTCATTCATTTCCTGTCAGGGCATACTGGAAGAGGGGAAAGCCTCCACAGGGGAACTTCTCTACCCCACAGCTCCCTCCCCAGAGGGTGTAAACTAGCTCTGAATTAGGGGAAATCACAGCACCTGTAGGTGATACCTGCTAGGACCTGGAGGGTAGCTCTAAGGCCTGGGATAAAAGCAGAGCCCAAAGCCTGGGGCCCTGAGAGGTCATCTCTGCCCAGATGAGGAACTCAGAGGCCTCCTCAGCTCCCCATGCTCCTTCACTCCCTTCCTGCCTTCCAAGACCCGTTCTTCTGCACTGCTATCCCTCGGGGGGGGGGGACGGGACACGACTGCTCCACCCCTGCTCCTCCTACTTGCCCCCACCCTCTCCCCTTCTCCCCACTCCCCTCTCCAATGTCCTCCCAGACAACATCCTACTTCCTGCTCCCTGCCTTCCCATCTCTGCAGCTCCCTTCTTCCTCCTCCTCTGTTTGGCTGCTCTTTCCAGCTCAGAGGTAGCCCAGTCCACAGCCACACCTCAAGCTCAGACTTTTTGGAAAAGAGAGGGAGAGAGGCAGGCAGCACCTGAGCATGGGTGGGACATAGAGCTTCCCCTGCAGCCTCATTCTCCTCTCATGCTGGACTCCTGCCTCTACCAGGTTTTCCCTTCCTGATCACAGCTAGAAGAGTGAACGTCAGACAGGGAGAGACCCAGGCTTGCTGCAGCACTTTCTGCCTCTCTGCAAAGGCTCACATTCTGCTGCAGGTGACTGACTTGGGAAAAGGAGGGCACATCCTAGGACATGAGGCTCAGGGAGGGCCTCCTGGCCATCTCTCCAGCCTGGTCTTGCTGGCCAGAAGGCAAGGGGTTTTTCTGTGAGGGCCACAGTGCCCAGTTCTCCAGGGAAGACTCTATGGTTGGTTGAGTGACCTTTGGGTTGCAAACTACCATCCAAATTAAACTCCTGGACAGGAAACAGACCCACTAGGCACGTGCAACCATGTGGCACAGACACACACGTGCAGAAAGGCAAAGGATGCCCTCCCCAAAGAGCTGAACTGCAGAGAATCCTAGAATCAGAGCCGGGAGGAATCTCTCCCCTTATTCAGACCCATTGCCACACTCACAACAAGGGGTCATTTACTTCTCAGATGCTCCCCTCCAGGGAGGCAGAAGCAAGCCCCACCCTGAGCCAGCATCTGACCACTTTGGACAGCTCTCATGCTGAGAAAGCTTTCCTTCCATGGAGGCAAAATCTGCCCTTCCCACCTTCCCTTGTCAGGACTTGTTCCCATGAGCCTCCCGCTTTCATGAGCTGTCAAAGAGGATGTGGGGTGAGGAGGGGTCCCTGCAGGGAGAGTTCCTTCTCCACCCCCTCCACAATTTAGGTGTAAGGTGTGTAAGGGCTGCTCTGTAAGATACAGAACTCTACATGAATGTTCTAACTGCATCTCCTGGGAAGAAAAGGAGCTATCTCTGCCAGCCCTCCCACTCCAAAGGAGACTGGGAAACCTGCCTTGAGGGGAGCAGAAGGGCCCAGGCAGGCTAGCCACTCTGACGGTGTTCTCCACTCTATATTTGTCTGCAATTACACATTTTGCCTCCCCAAATATTGCTGGTCTGGGAGCATGATTGGTTCTGACCCCAAAGCCCTCATTGGGGCAGCTAGGTGGCATTGTGGACAGAGCATCGGCCCTGAAATCAGGAGGACCTGAGGTCAAATGTGGCCTCAGAACAAACACTTGACACTTACTAGCTGTGTGACCCTGGGCAAGTCACTGAACCCCAATTACCTAAAAAACAAACAAACAAAAATGAAGCCCTCATTCCTGGTCACTCTCTCTTTTGGGGGGGAGGGACCATACATAGATTATACTAAACCATTTGATCCTGACCCTCTAAATCATGGGTGCACAAAAGATCAATAGTCAATATAGAAGAAACCCATTTGCTCAAGCAGGACCCAAGCAAAATCAGCGTAGTTGTGCAGATTACAGTATAGAGAAAATAACTCCCAATTGGGAGCAAGCTATCTGAGCTCAACCAAGAGCCAGGCCTTCCATATCGACTAGGGAAAAATTCCCAGAAGTCTTTAGGGAAGACAATAGAAATCAGGGATATCCTGAGGAGCCAGCCTCCCCTACGTGTCTGCAAGGGATCATCTCTCTTTCTCCTTCCTGGAGTCAGTGCCTAAGGGAGTCTCCCACTATGAGTGACTCTTTCCAAGGAAGAATGAAGAATTTCTCTCATCTACAAAGACTCTTTCACCAATTCTGACCCTCACACAGGCACACATCAGCATTCTCTCCACCAATTAGTCACTTGCAAAAAACAAAAACCCTGCTCCAGGCTGGGCCAGAAATCAGAAATCATGCAGACAAAGAAATGAAAACTTTCTGAAGGTGTGTGCCCTTCACCCCAGGGCTCCTTCATCAAAGGGTGTAAACCTGCCCTGAATTAGGGGAAAGCCCACCACCTGGAGCTGAGACCAGCAGGCTCAGGGTGGGGCTGGGCAGAGCTGAGGCCTGGGATAAAGGCAGAGGCTTCAGATTGTGGGGCCCAGAGCTTCCCAGCCATGAGAGGAGAAGCCCAGATGAGGAAGCAAGAGGCGCCTGGCCTGCAGTCTCTGAGGGAGAATCCTCAGGCTGCCCTCAGCCCTGGTGAGTCCTTCCAGGTAGGGGCTCTGTTCTGTCCCATTTATCTGAACCTGGGACTTCTCTGTTGAGCCCCAAGCCCCTGAGGGGTCTGTCCCTGCTGTGGCTGAGGCTGCCCCTCCACCTCCTCTTTGGTCATTCCTCACTTTACACCCCCTCCTCGACCCCGCTGCCCTTCCAGGTCTCCCACCTCATGTCCTGATGAGAAGCAATGACCTGGAGCCTGAGGCCTCCAGAGAGGGTCCTGGGAGAAGGCGGCTGAGGGTCACTTCTGACTTCAGAGGAAAGGAGGTCCTGGCTTCTTCTGGGGGCCTCAATTCCCCAACAAGATTCTACAACATCACCTCCAAATATTAAACCTCTGCTAGGTAACAGGCCCAGTTCTGGGTGATGGGGAGTCAGAGGCCAAAGGCCCACAGTCCCTGTCCTCAGGGAGCTTCCCATCCACTCCAAGGCACACAGAAAAGGGAAGAGAGGATTGGAGGAGAGACAGAACCCAACACTGAGAAGGGCTGAGGGGACCAGGAGGGGCTGCCCTTAGGAGAGAGACCCTGAGCTGTTCCCTGGGATTTCTGATTCATCCTCTTTTTTGCTTGCTTTATATAAATTGGTTTGCACATTGTCTCTCCATTAGATTGTGAGCTTCTTGAGGGTAGGGACTATTTTCTGCCTCCTTTAGTATCTCTAGCACTTAGCATAGTGCATGGCACATAGTAGGCATTTAATACATATTTGTTGATTGATTATTCATGTTTAGAGAAGACTGAGTTGTATCAAATGTGCTGTAACACTATTGGGAGAATCTGGAAGCTTCAGAGGGTCAGACTTGGTAATAACAAATAAACAAACAAATGAACAAATAGGTAATTGAATGGATAAGTGCATAAATAATGACAGCAAATATTTATTTGAACCTATTATATGCCTGGTGGCATGTAGGGTGTGTCAGGAAAGACTAGTACCCCTGGTATACAGGCTGGAGCCCTTTTCAGGGATGCTTTCCACCTTTGCTGTCTACCTGACCCACCTGTCACCTGTGGCTCCAAGAAGCTGCAGAATGTGCAGCACTGGGAGATGGGCTGAACCAGGTTGGATGTAACCAAGTGGTCTCAAAGGTATCTGTGAGTTAGGGGGTGTCTACCCCCAGCATAGGAAGACCTCCTCAGGTAGAATGGGCAGATGAGAACAGTTTGTTCCAATGGCCGTGAAGGCTTTAATGCAGGTGCTGGGGAGCACTTAGAGCTTGGTTAGACATCAAAGATGCCAAGGTCATCCAATGCATCTCATGCCATCACCACTCATCTTGACTCTGTTCTGGCACTGGACTGTGAGAACTCTGGAAGAGAAAGTGAGGACAATGATTTTGCGCAACTGTGCCTCTCTTCAAGCCAAAGTATGCAGGAATCTAAAGAAATCACCCATACCATTTTTCCAGTTTCTCTTTATTTTATTTTTAATTTATGGAACACAACAAGCTTTTCTATAACATAGCACAATAAAAAAGATGATTGCATACACAATCACAAATCTACTATGCACAAAATGCTGTTCCTTTTAAATATGCAAAATTATCATGGCATTTTCTTTCCCCCCTCCCCCTCTTTTGCCCTAGAGATGGCTACACAAATAGGTACATATGTGTAAAATTATTCTATACATACTTCTATTTATCAGTTCTTTCTGTGGATGCAGATAGCATCTCTCTTCATATGTACTTTATAGTTAATTTGGGTATTTATAATGGACAAAGTAACATTCACTCAAAATCATTTTTAAAACAATATTGCTATTACTGTATACAATGTTTTCTCGGTTCTGCTCATTTCATTCTCCATTATCTTGTCTAAGTCTTTCTAGGTTTGTCTAAAATCATTGAGCTCATCATTTCTTAAAGTACAGTAGTGTCCTGTCACAACCATATAGCCCAAGTTGTTCAGCCATTCTACAATTGATGGGCATCCCTGCAATTTCCAATTCTTCACCACCACAAGGGGAGCTGCTATAAATGATTTATAACATATCGATTTTTTTCTTTTCTCTTATTCTTATTTTACACCTAACTTTGCTATCTATCTCTTGTTTATTAATAAATTGTTCACCTCTCCATAAGTCTGATCAGTAATATGTTCCATGTTCCTCTAATTTTTTTGTAAAATCTATTTACACCTAGGTCATGTCTCCCTTTTGACCTTATCTTGGTATATGGTGTGAGATATCAGTCCATACTCAGTTTCTTCCATACTGCTTTCCAGTTTTCCCGACATTTTTTACCGAAAAAAAAGAATTATCCCGATATTTTAACTATTTACACTTGTCAGTTACAAGGTTACGTGTATTTGCTACTGTAAATTGTATGTGTACTCTATTCCAATGATCTACCTTTCTATTTCTTAGCCAGTACCAAATAGTTTTGTTAATTTCTGCCTCATAGGTTAAGATCTGGTACTGTTAAGCCTTCTTCCTTTACATTTTCTTCATCATTTCCTTTGATATTCTCGAGTTTTTGAACTTCCAAGGGATTTTGTTGATACTTTTTCTAATTTAGTTAAATAATTTTTTGGTAATTTAATTGGGATGGCATTGAATATATAAAGTAGCACAAGTGAAATGTCATTTGTATTATATCGGCCCTGCCTACCCTTGAAAAATTGGTTTTTCTATAATTACTTATGTATTGTTTGTTGTGTATGTAAAACATTTTATAACTTTATTTACATAGTTCTTGGGTTTGTTTTGGCATGTG
>NW_020942230.1:0-12112 GCF_900497805.2 Vombatus ursinus
TGTGACTCTGGGCAAGTCATTTAACCCTGTTTCCCTCAGTTCCTCATTTGTCAAATGAGCTTTAGAAGGAAATGGCAAACCACTCCAATATCTTTGCCAAGAAAACCCCAAATGTGGGCAGGAAAAGTCAGACAGGACTAAACAACAACAGCAATTATTTTCATAATCACAGATTTGTAGTATTGTTGGATCTGCTACTGATATTTGCTAACTCAAACCCCTTCCTTTCCTTCTTCCCCACCTCCATTATTACCCTTGAGATACCTGACTTCTTTTTTATTGATGTTTTCTGTTTCTTATATCACCAGGGTGTCCCATGTATCTCTCCCTCTCCCCATCCTTAAGAGCCATGCCATGAGATAAATCATATTTCTTGTTTTAGGAAGGAAAAGAAAAGTGAGCGCAACTGATCAATGCATTTGGGGAAAAGTGTACAATGTGTAACACCTGTGGACCTCTCACTTCCTGAATTGGGTAGGGTGATGGTGTCTTGTCATGTTTCCTTTTCATTCCCACTTGATCTTTAACATTTTGTTACAGGTAGGTTTAAATTTTTGCTGAGTCCTTCTTTCCATTTCAATTGTTGTAGTTACTGTGTATATATACTGTTTTCTTGGCTCTGTTTAATTCACTTTGCATCAGTTCACAAAGGTCTTTCCATACTTCTCTATACTTAGCACACGTATCATTTCTTACTTATAGTAAGTAAGTAGCAGTATTCCATGCCTTTCCTGTTCCATGTCTAGTTTACCCATTTGCTAGTTGACGAGCATCTACTTTGTTTTCAAATCATAGCTGTCACAGAAAGTGGTGTTATAAGTATTTTGGACTTTTTGTTATTAATGACTTCATTGGGTTGTAATGGAGTCTTTGTTTTAAAGGCTTTGGGTGTTTTTCTTTCCTTCTTGGCATAATTTCAAATTACTTCCCAAAATGGATGTATCATTTCATAGCTCCTCCAGTAAGATGTTAGTATGTATATATCCCTACACCCTTGTTTAGGTATCAAAAACATATTTGTGCCATAAAAGGAATTTGATAAGACTCCTTCTTTACCTGTTGTTTCAAATAGTTTATATAGTATTGGGATGAAATGTATTGAAATGTTTGGTAGAATTCACTTTCACAGTTGATCTGGTCCTGGGAATTTTTCCTAGGAAACTCATTTATGCCTTATTGAATAGATTATTTATGTATTCTTTTTCCTCTTATTTTAACATGGGCAGTTTATGTTTTTGTAAGTATTCATCCATTTCGTGTAGATTGTCAGTTTTGCTGCCATAGGATTGGGCAAAATAACTCTTTAAGTGTTGCTTTAATTTCCTCTTCATTGGTTATGCATACACTCTTTTGTTTTTGAGACTAGTAATTTGGTTTTCTTCTTTCTTTTTGTTCATCTAGTTACCCAAAGGTTTATCTGTTTTTGTTAGTATTTTGATACAAGCAGCACCTGCTTTTATTTTATAATTTTATTTTTTAAACATTTTCTTAATCTCATCTTTGATTTAGAGATTTCCAATTAGATTTTGAATTGGGGATTTTTTCATTTGTTCTTTTTCTACTTTTATACATTTCATGCCCAGTTCCTTGATCTGCTCTTCCTTTGTATTATGGATGTAAGAATTTAGAGATAGACATTTCCTTTAAGTACTGTTTTGGGAGCATCCCACAAATTTTGATATGTTGCCTCATTGTTGTAATTCTCTCTAATGAAATTATTGGTTGATGCTATGTTTTGTTCTTTAACCCTCCAATTAATTTTTAATCTATGTTTCTACGTTGTAGAGGGCCAGCTCTGATCAGTCCAGAAAAGGGTTAAAGAATTAAAGGTGGAATTTAACTCCTGCCTGTTCTTACCTTCAAGGGCTCACTTAATCAGGATGTTGGCTCACCACTCTCCTATTCATTAAGGGGCTTCTGGAACTGCCCGACCATGACACAATAAAAGTCTGGCATGAGGGATAACATGTGGCAAACTAGGGAGGACTAGTCACATACTTTGAGATGAGAACCTGAGACAGCCCTGAGAATGATTGTTGAGGCCTGTTAATTGACTGTTAATCTCTATCTTGTAACCATTTTTTTAAAATGATGTAATCCTTTTTTCTTGATACTTTTATTGTATGCTCCTTTGATGTATGTCCTGAAGGCATTTTTTTACCGAGCTCTGAACCTTGAAAGTTATCAGTAACAGTTACAGAATATGCATAGTTTTCCCACACAAGGGATCTTTTGTAGCTCCAAACTTTTTCCTATATATGCTGTGACCCTCAGATGAATAAACGGTTTGGTCTTGGCTGACCTGCCTGGCCCACGTTTCTTCATTTCATGCTCTCCCGTCAGGTGTGACTCTTAGTTGCAGGCAACACTACATCTGTGTAATGATATTCCATTGTGGTCTGTAAAAGGTGCATTTAATATTTCTGTTTTCCCTCATTTGGTTATGAGGTTTTTATGCCCCAATATATGTTCATTTTTGTGAAGGTGTTGTGTACAGCTGAGAAAAAGTTATATTCCATTCTATTTCCATTCAATTTTCTCCAGATTTCTTTCAGATCTGACTTTTCTGTTATTCTTTTCCTCTCCTTAACTTCTTTTTTGTTATTTTATGCATAGATTTGCTTAATTCTAAGAGGTGAAAGTTGTGATCACTCCTTAGTATAGTTTTACTGTCTATGTCCTTCTGCAAGTCATTTAACATTTCCTTTAAGAAGCTGGATGCTATGCCATTTGGTGCATGTTTGGTTAGTATTGATATTATATTATTGTCTATGGTGCCTTTTAGCAAGATAAAGTTTCCCTCCATATCTCTTTGAATTAGAACTATTTCAGCTTTTGGTTTTTCGGAGATCATGATTGCTACTGTTACCTTTTATACTTCAGCTAAAGCTCAAGTATCTGTTTGGGGGGGGGGAGGGATTGTCTGAAACTTCAGGCCTTTCACACTGCTGTTTTCAGAGCTTGTTCTGGGGGTTTGAAAGTTTTTGGTAGTTCCAAAGTGATGCATCTGGGGAGAGGTTTGGTCACTGCTTTCCTGGTCTGTGCTCTGGGCTTTACCCAGGAAGAACCCCTGATCCCTTGGGACCGTAACGGATCCTGCTCCCTGCTCCCTTTTGACCAGAAGGGATACTGCTCCTCAGGGCCCTGTTCCTTTGGACTGTAAGTGATACTGTTCCTCAGGATCCCTAACCCCTTGTGACTGAAAACGATCCTGCTCCTCAGGGTCCCTGCGCCCTCTTGCCAGAAAGTTTTCCTCTGTGCCCTTGAACTGTGGCCCAGAAGTCTGTATAGGCAATGGAGTGTCCAAACAGCTTCCAAGTTTTCCCTTGCGATAGTTGAAGTTTCTCTTGCTGCTTACATTAAAGGTAGTTTATATTCTCTGTGGTACCACTCCCAGACCCTTGTACCCATCTTACAGGAAGCTACTTGAGGAGTTCCTAACTCAGGTAGGACAACTCGAGCTTTTCCCCAGAGTAGGTGGTGAATTGAGAAGGGACTGAGCACTTGTAGAACTTTAGTGCACTGAGAATGATCTCTTTTCTTATCCTTCCCTGGCCTCAAGTCAGCCTCCTGAGCAGTGGCTTAGCAACAGTCTTCTGTAATCTCTGAGTGAGATTGGTGAAGACCCCTCATAAAATTTAAATTTAAATGAGTAAAATAAGGTAAAGACCCCTAATAATAATATATGTGTATACGTGTGCCCAGGTCAGGAAGCTTGTAAATAGCCCAGATGGATATGTTCAAATTGTTGCAAAAATAATCACCACCACAAATTATTCCAGGATCTGAAATGAACAAAAACAGGATGTACTAAGAGAATACTTGAAGGAGTGGAAGGCAGGTGCAACCTATGTAATGATTCTGTAATTTCCACTGCTGTTGCTGGGGTAGTTTTTTTTCGTGTTTAGATTGTGCCTTCTGAAGCCCAGCCAATGGGATAAGAGGTAGGGGCTAAGGAGGAGTTGTGGTTAGAACCTATCAAAATGTTTGTTTGGCTGACACCACCTGCAGTCTTGCATCGAACTGCCTTTCGGTGTGAGTTGCCCTTTCTCGAGATCGAAATACAATCTTTTCTACTTTCTACCTGGAGAAGCCTCTGAATTAATTTGGGTAAGGGTCATCGCTGTCCCACACAGCTTTCTGGTGCATTGGCCGGGAAAATTTCCCGCCTGGAGGGGGTTGTTCTCACTAAAATCCTTGGGCAGGTACCCACCAGAGATTTCTCTGGCAGTCCTTGGATCTCAGTGGGAAGGACTTACTCTGGCTGTGTAAAGGATCCCGAAGAGAGGAACTCAGAGAAAGTAGAAACGAAAGTGAAAGGAGCTCCAACTGTGTTAGTGAAGACCACCAAATAAAGGAGACTGAATTTTGGGTCACGTAAGCTGTGTACACAACCCAGGTAAGCAAAATCCAGTGAGTCCTCTGGGCAAGATCTGGTGAGCCCCTGGGTGACCTGTTAGGGGAGAGGGGGAGGTCTCAGCGGTTCGAGTCCGTTAGACTCCCGCTCCCCGGAAATTTTGGTGAGACCGAGTGAGTCCTCAGAAAGGGGACAAGAACTTGTGAACCATGGCAAAGGAACAGTCTAACGTAGCTAGCACAAAAAATCTTCCCAATATCCCGGAGGATAGTCCTCTAGGAAGCAGACTTAAAAATTGGGATGAATCATCCAAATATAAAGGAAAAGACTGAGGACTGAGTATGCCAACAATTAAATTTACATGTCAATTCTAAAACTCCATTTAATTCGGAAGAAAGTGAATATGCGGCTTTATGGCTGCCGGTGGTGGGACAATTTGTACTGCCAAAACAGGAGGAGGAGAAGCCCAAAAAGGACTTAGAAGAACAGAAGCCCCATCCTTGGGACCCCTTCCTCTCGTTACCCCCACCATATCTCCCTCCACCACCAGCTCTGCCCGCGGTTGCAGAGGGACTGGAATCTCCTTCTGCCCCACTCTCGCTTGCAGAGGAGGGAATCGATAGTAACCTGATTGATTTCAACCCATCCACTCCTCACCGCCCTCTCAGGAGAGAGCTTAAGCAATCAGTTAGGGATCAGGAGAATTTTCCCCTCCCCTCCAAGACCAAGGTTGAATCCTTTCCCCTAAGAGAGGTCCTGATAGCACAGGGAGGATTGGGGTTTGTGAACGCCCCTTTGAGCACCTCCGAGGTGAGAGGGTTTAAAAAGCAGATGAAATCATTGTTAGAAGACCCTGTGGGTTTGGCAGAACAAGTGGATCAGTTTCTCGGCCCCAATACTTACACCTGGCCAGAGTTAATGTCAATCATAGGGATCCTTTTCACAGGGGAAGAACAAGGACAAATAAGAAGGGCTGCTATGAGGGCTTGGGATGATGCTCACCCGACAGCACAAGGAGGACCTAGGGGAGAGCAGAAATTCCCCCTTCAGGACCCAGGGTGGGATCATAACAACGCAGCCCTTAGGGAGAATATGAAAGATTTGAGAACAGTGATTGTCCAGGAGATTGGAAATGCAGTCCCCTGGAGTCAGAATATGAATAAAGTGGTGGGGGTCAAGCAAGAAAAGGATGAGACCCCCTCTGCTTTTCTGACTAGGCTTAAGGAATGTATGAGGAAGTTTTCTGGGTTGGGGGACATGACCCCACTGCCCAGAACTTATTGAGGGTATACTTTGTTACCAATTCTTGGCCAGACATTAGTAAGAAGTTACAGAAACAGGATGGGTGGCAGACAAAGCCTCTGGACAAGTTACTAGAGTTGGCTCAGAAGATATATATGGCCAGGGCATCAGAAGAGAAAAGGGAGAGGGATAAGAACACCAAAATCATGTTACAGTCGCTAAAACAACAAGGGGAACAAACTAAAGTGATGCTTCAGACCGTACAGACGGTAGCTAGGTCAGTGATGAAACCACAGGAAAAATTATCAAATTCTTATGGCAGAGGAAGAGGAAGGGGGTTTAGACCCCCTGGGGAGAGAATGGAGCGGGGTCCCTTAATCTGTTTTGAATGTGGGCAAGAGGGCCATATGAGAAGGGAATGCCCTTCACGAAAGTCTGAACAGAGGGTTTTCTCCCTTATGGAACTGGAAGATTAGGGGTGTCAGGGGTTCATCGAAATGACCCACCCAGAGCCCTTGATAAATTTAAGGGTGGGATCAAAAAAGGAAGAATTAGTGTTCTTGATTGATACTGGGGCCACTAGATCTTCAGTGATACAGTTGCCCCAAGGGACTAAATTATCCAAAGATACTCTACTTATTTCTGGGGTGAAGGGAGACACCTTTACTGTTCCCCTTACTGAAATTATTGAATTTGAATGTGAAGGAATAGCAGCCCTTGGGAGGCTTCTTTTGATACCAGGGGCAGGAATCAATTTGCTAGGCAGGGATCTGATTACCAAACTCTCAATTCAGTTAATACCTGAAGGAACCGGAATTATCCCTACAAAAAGGATGCTAGTGTTAAGAGAAGGGGAGGGAGAAGAAATTGACCCCAAGGTCTGGGCACAATCCCATAATCGGGGGTAGGTAAAGATCACCCCAATTAGAATCACATTGAGAGACCCGACAGTGACAGTCAGGGTCCAACAGTATCCCATCCCTCTGGAAGGAAGGAGGGGTCTCCAGCCTGTTATTCAAGGACTTATAAAGGATGGGCTGTTGGAACCTTGTATCTCCCCTTTTAACACCCCAATTCTACCAGTCAGAAAGGGAGATGGATCCTATAGACTAGTACAAGACCTAAGGGAGATTAACAAGGTAATCCTCTCCTCCCATCCGGTAGTACCCGATCCTTATACCATTATGGGAAGAATTCCTGAAGATAGTCGGTGGTTCAGTGTTATAGATTTAAAGGATGCTTTCTGGGCTTGCCCATTAGACCCTGAAAGTAGGGATATTTTTGCCTTCGAATAGGAAGACCCAGAATCAGGAAGAAAGCAGCAGTATAGATGGTATGTTTTGCCCCAGGAATATACTGAGTCACCAAATTTGTTTGGACAAGTATTAGAAGCCATATTTGAAAAGTTTATAACACCTCCTGGAGCCCTAGTGCTACAAATATGTGGATGACCTGTTGGTAGCAAGGAACAAGAGAAAGGAAGTCAGTCGAGCCTCTATTGAATTACTAAATTACCTAGGGAAAGAAGGGCTCTGGGTCTCAAAGGGGAAACTACAATTTGTGAAAGAGCGGTTAAATATTTGGGACATTTCATTAGTGAAGGAAGTGAAAGATTGGATCCTGAGCGGGTGGCAGGAATCCTCCAAGTTGAACCCCGCAAGGTTAAGAGAGAGTTACGGAAGTTTTTGGGGCTAGTGGGCTATTGTAGGACTTGGATAGACTCATATGAGATATTAACAAAACCCCTGTATCGGCACTTATTGGAGGAAGAACCTAATTCTGTCCAGTGGACACCAGAGAGCCAACAGAGTTTTTGTCAGTTAAAAGAGGCCCTGGTATCTCCACCAGTTCTAGCCTTACCCTCTTTAGAAAAACCTTTTCATCTGTATGTAAATACAGAAAGAGGAGTAGCTTTAGGAGTTTTAGCACAAATAAGAGGAGGGCAGAAAAGACCTGTAGCCTTCCTCTCCAAAATCCTGGATCTGGTAGCCTGAGGATGGCCTGTATGTATATAAGCTGTAGCTGCGAAGGCTATCTTAGTAAAAGAAAGTAGAAAACTTACCTTTGGGGGAAGCCTGATAGTTAGTGTACCACACCAAGTTAGATCTATCTTAAATCAGAGGGCCGGGAGGTGGTTAACAGATTCCCGGATCCTGAAGTATGAGGCAATATTACTGGAAAAGGATGACTTGGTGTTGACCCAAGACTCAAATCTGAATCCGGCCTCTTTTCTTACTAGCACAGGATCAAGGGAAATAGATTTGGAACATTGCTGTTTGGAAACAGTGGCTTTTCAGACAAAGATTCTGGAGGACCTTCAGGAGTCTCCTATACCTGGAGCCAGAAACCTTTTTATAGACGGATCTTCCCGAGTGGTAGAAGGGAAAAAGGAAAAATGGATATGATATTATTGATGGGGATCAGCTTGCCTTAGAAGAGGCAGGGGGATTGCCAAAAGACTGGTCTGCTCAAACTTGTGAATTACATGCTCTAAATCAGACTTTAAAATTACTAGAAGGAAAAAGTGGGAACATTTTTACAGATTCTAAGTATGCCTGGGGGGTAGTGCATGTATTTGGGAAAATTTGGGAAGAAAGGGGAATGATGAATAGTAAAGGCAAGGGATTGGTTCATTCTACTTTGCTACCACAAGTATTAGAGAATTTGTTGTTACCAGAAGCATTTGCTATCATACATGTTAGTGGGCATCAACCTGGCCACACATTTGAAGCTAAAGGAAATAGATTGGCAGATGAGGAGGCAAGGAGAGCTGGGGATAAGACATCCGACCAAGGTGATCCAATGTTAGTCTTAATCCCTTCTTTCCCTCCGAGTCTACCCCCTCCCTCCTTTTCGAAGGAAGAAGAAGACAGGGCCCGAGAGTTGGGGGCCCAGAAGGGAAGCCAAGGGAACTGGTTCCTCCCCAATGGTCGGGAGGTATTAAACAAGGCAAGTATGAGTCAGGTGTTACAGCACCTCCACCAAGGCAGTCATTGGGATGTACAGAATCTGTGTGATGCAGTTCTAACCCGGTATGTATCTCCCAGTCTATATACCCTGGTGAGGCAAATAGTGGAGGGATGCCTTGTCTGTCAAAGGACAAATAAGTCAGTCCAACGCCGACTTCCCACAGGAGGAAGACCCCCGTAAATTAGACCTTTCCAAAGCATCCAGGCTGACTTTACCGAACTGCCCCCGGTTGGCCGCCTCAAGTACTTGCTGGTCATGGTTGACCACCTGACCTCGTGGGTAGAGGCATATGCCACAACCCAAGCGACAGCTTCAGTCATCGGCAAGATCCTTGTAGAACAAATTCTTCCTAGATATGGGCTAGTGGAGTGGATAGACTTGGATCAGGGAACTCATTTCACTTCCAAAGTTCTTCAAGTTTTGGTACAAGCTTTGGATATTAACTGGGAGTTTCATACTCCCTGGCACCCTCCTTCCTCTGGCAAAGTAGAAAGAATGAACCAAGAAATTAAAAGACAGCTCACTAAACTAACCTTAGAGACTCAATTACCTTGGACTCGATGTCTACCCTTAGCACTCCTTAGACTCAGAACAAAACCCCGGAGGGATATTGGATTATCCCCATATGAGCTTCTTTTTGGACATCCATATCCTGGGGGAAGTGGCAAAGGAGAAAATTGGGACCCTATATTCAATTGTAAGGATAGATTTTTAAGGAATTATGTACATTCTCTGGTGAAGCATTTAAATGAGTTATAACATAAAGGGCTTATCTCCCAGATGCCACCTTTGGGGTTCCCAGTTCACAAATTCCAGCCTGGTGATTGGGTGCTGATCCGGACTTGGAAGGAAGAAAAGCTCACCCCATCTTGGGAAGGACCTTTCCAAGTCCTGCTGACCTCGGACACAGCAGTTTGGACCAAACAACGCGGCTAGACGCACCACACATGAGTAAAGGGACTGGTAACTCCCCCTGCTGAATGGACAGTCAATTCCACAGACCCAGGGGAATTGAAGTTATGCCTCCTGCGAAAGCCTCACACTGGTTGGATTCATGAGCCCTAAACCCCTACCCTTATCACCTAGAATTCTTATCCTCTTAAGTGTGTTAATTCCTCTTCTACTTGTAACCATATTGTTGATTGGAATCTTTGCTTGTGTTTCTACTTCTTTACATAATCATTTTACTTGTAATCAGAATGTGACACCATGGGGATTTCCTTAATGCTATTTCTGATCTGTTCTTTAACCCCCACACAACTTGCTCCTGTATCCTGGTCAGCTTAGAAAAATATGTTTGAACAATTGATGGAAACTGTAGCTCAGAATTTTAACTTGAATACCTGTTGGATTTGTGGTGGACCCCAGAGACTATCCCAATGGCCATGGGTCCCTGTTCCTCTGAAACCAGAATGGCTCCTTAGCAATAAATCTGTAGTAAATAGTGAGACAGGCTTTTGGGAGGATTGGGAGGAACATTCCTGGTGACTTACTGAGGAAAGGAAAGGAGTATTCTGGCTGAACCAAACAAAAGGGAAAATTGTATTAGGGGAAAGTCATTGCAAATGGACCCTTACAGGAATTACGGGAGCAGAAACATATAATTGTACTGAGGTCCAACAAGAATGGAATAGCAAGGGCACAAAAGACGTGACAGTCCTCCTAAAAGATCAGAAAAAAGCTAAACTTTGGGAAAAGGCGGCTTGATGCCAGGGGTGGAAGGAATTCTAGAGGTCCCCTATATAAATTGGGGATGGACCAACGAAACTGGGGAAAGGGACTGCCTCTCATATTATTGGGATAAAGTGAACCGGACAGGAGATCTCATCACAACAAACTGTGAATGGGAGGAGAATGTAGCCCTGTGGAAATGTCAGTATAAGGATAAGAACTTAGGAGGTGGACCTCTAGGGCCCTATAATATGTACTACTACCCAGCAGTGGGGAATCATTCCAAAATACATTGGGGGTGGTCGGAGGAGTCGGCACCTAAACTGCCAGCTTCAAGAGGACACTATTGGATTTGTGGCCCCACTGCCTACACTCACCTCCCTTTTGATTGGGCAGGAGTTTGTTATATTGGATTAGTCCACCCCAAATTCTTTTTCCTTCCAGGAAGAGAGGGAGGCCATCTTGGAATAAGATTATATGATAGCCTCAGTCAAGACCGGCCAAAAAGGTCCCTAGGCATCTCTGTTGCCAGCACAGGCAATGCAAATGGGTGGGGCAATGAATGGCCCCCAGAAAGAATCATCCAAACTTATGGACCAGCTACTTGGGCTCAAGATGGGAGCTGGGGATATAGGACCCCAATTTATATCCTTAACAGACTAATTAGGCTCCAGGCAGTGGTGGAGATCATCACTAATCAGACTGCAGAAGCTCTGGATCTGTTAGCAGATCAGGCTACCCAAACCAGAGAAGTGGTCCTCCAACACAGATTAGTTGTAGATTACCTCTTGGCTGAGGAAGGTAGAGTATGTGGAAAATTAAATCTATCCACATGTTGTGTAAAAATTGATGATAATGGGGCAGTGGTAAAAGGAATTACTAGAGATATTAGGAAATTGGCTCACGTTGCAGTTCAGACTTGGTCCTCTCCCTTTAATACCTCGTGGTGGTCTTGGTTTGGAAGTAGTTGGTGGAAACAAATCTTATGGTTCCTCCTGATTTCTATCAGTGGAGTTATTCTTCTTCCCATATGTCTCCCATGTATGATGCAGTTAATCACTAAATTAGTACAGGATGCATTGTCTAAGATGATTAGATTAGAAAAGAAAGCCAAAGGGTCAGTTTGACTAATTATCCTAAGAAAGTAGGGATGGACCCCAGTAGAGCAGGAAGATAGGACTGGGCCGGAAGGATCAGAAATAAGTGATGAAATAGTGGAGAAAATGTACCAAAACTGGTGTGAGAGGTCTTCAGTGAACAAATAAGAGGAGAGATTGAGTGAGATTGGTAAAGACCCCTCATAAAATTTAAACTTAAATGAGTAAAATAAAGTAAAGACCCCTAATAATAATATATGTGTATATGTGTGCCCAGGTCAGGAAGCTTATAAATAGCCCAGATGGATATGTTCAAATTGTTGCAAAAATAATCACCACCACAAATTATTCCAGGATCTGAAATGAACAAAAACAGGATGTATTAAGAGGATACTTGAAGGAGTGGGAGGCAGGTACAACCTATGTAACAATTCTGTAATTTCCACTGCTGTTGCTGTGGTAGTTTTTTTTTTCGTGTTTAGATTGTGCCCTCTGAAGCCCAGCCAATGGGATAAGAGGTAGGGGCTAAGGAGGAATTGCAGTTAGAACCTATCAAAATGTTTGTTTGGCTGACACCACCTGCAGCCTTGCATTGAACTGCCTTTCGGTGTGAGTTGCCCTTTCTCGAGATCAAAATACAATCTTTTCTACTTTCTACCTGCAGAAGCCTCTGAATTAATTTGGGTAAGGGTCATAGCTGTCCCACACATCTCTGAATCCCTCCATCGAGGTGGTTCAGTGGTCAGAGTACTGGGCCTGGAGTTAGGAAGATCTG
>NW_020942231.1:0-451 GCF_900497805.2 Vombatus ursinus
TGCAGTATCTTTGCCCAGAAAACCCCAAATGAGGTCACAAAGAGTTGGACATGACTGAAGACAACTGAATATGACCTCTGAGGGCCTATTGAAATCTAAGGTGCTGGAATTCTCTAATTCTCTAATTCTGAAACCCTTCAAATAACTGGCATGAAGGTGAACTAAGAAAGGCAAATCTGGGAGCTAGGAAGAAATAAAATCAGTGTATCTAGACTATAAGTTCCTTGGGGACAAGAACTATTGCATTTTTGTCTTGGTGTCCCCAGGATCTGACACATAAGTGCTTAATAAATGTTTGTCTCTTTAAGAGACAATTAGAATTCAAATTCAAATTCAAACTAGAATTCAAAAATCTTCCTGATTTGATGTCTCAGACAATAGGGAGAAAAGCCTTTGCAGCAGTGATAGTGATAGAACTGTATTCTTTCTTCTTTTTGGAAAACCATGGATT
>NW_020942231.1:461-1446 GCF_900497805.2 Vombatus ursinus
AGATCTTTGTTCCATGGAAAGAAAAAAATTCCCTCAATGAAAGCAACCAAATGATCCTTTCTTGGAAGGGAGTGGGAAGACCTTTTTCTAAGTCTTTAAATAAAGACATCTTGTCTGTTATGTTGTAAAGGGGACTCTTTGAGACATAAGCTGGACAAAATGGTCTTTGAGTTCCCTTCCAACTCTGAAATTCTATGATTCTATACAAGTTTTATTGAGTGACTATTATGGAAAGGGTTTTCTGTGCTATGTATGAGGGGCTGTAAGGATAAAATTGGTCAACTATTCTTGCCCTCAAGGATTTTATCAGTGTAAAGTAGTAGGAAGAATGAGGTATGTACACAACTATAGAGTAATATAAGCAAGAGATTACAAGAGCATTTTAGAAAGAAGACTATACTAGTGAACTTTGATCCTTGAGTGAGGAACCTTGATAGCAGAAAAGATTTTAGAAGAGAGGGGATCAATTTAAGGAACTGGGGGTATGTGGATGAGCAAAAACAGTCCTACAGGATGGACATTTCAAGCTCAAAGAATAAAAAACCCCCATCTAAAGTAGGGACAGGGCAGGGTGGTAAATAAGACATCAAAATGTTTGATACCTATGCTCAGAAGTGACACCCCAGAATCATAAAATGTTCTAGCATAAAATATGGCCCCTTCTTTCCTCCCACCACAATCCGCTAGTAATGCCAGACTGCACAAAGTTTGTAATTCAGCACATTTCTTCACTACACTAAAATTATATAGGTCAAATACTCTCCTGACTAAGTTATATGGCTATCTCAAATACAGTACAGACTGTGCTGAAGCATGCCTTCTGAGAAGGCTACATGCATTTGGGAGCCCCAAATAATTCTACAGCTGGAGAACCTAGAATGAGAGATTCCTTCCAGGAGTAAAGGTCATTTTTAATGAAATGGCCAGTAGTAGTTCCAATCACCACAATGGGAGGTTTCTTTACCCTCTGGAGCTTTCTTGGAAC
>NW_020942232.1:0-4805 GCF_900497805.2 Vombatus ursinus
TCACTTTCAATTGGGCAGCCTTCTTTCAGCAACTTCTTCCCCAGGGCAGATAAGATTTGGTGACTTTGCCTAAAGAACAAGTCCCAAGGTACTTACCTGGTAAGTTCCCAAAGAACTTCATAGAAAAGGAGAATTTCTGAGGTCCTTTTAACTTTTCTCAAAGACTAAATTATTCTTATTTTTCATTTTAAAGCAAAATAAATAATTAAATATAGCAGTTTTTACACATTGTAACCACACTCTCTTACAGTTTAATTCAAACTTTCATAGCATCCAGATCAGGAGTTAAATATCTTTTTTCTTTTTTTGTTTTTAACATTAACTTTTATAAGATTTTGAGTTCCAAATTGTTTTCTCCTTCCCTACCTCCTTTCCCTCCTGCCCAAGACAGCATGCAATCTGATATAGGTCATACATGTACAATCATATTAAACATGTTTCTACATTAGTCATGTGGTGGGAAAAAGAGTCAGAACAAAAGGGGAAAACCACGAGAAAGGAAAAAAAAAGAAAATAGTATGCTTTCTCAACCTGAAAGTTGGTTAAAAAGACAACAAGCTAGGTGATAAGTAAACTCATATTGTTTTATTCCCTTAAGTTAGCTCATGTACAAGGAGTCAGAGCTTTAACTCTGACTGACTCAAGCAATTTTAGGAGGACATTTAAACCCTGACTCAGGATGTCTGTGTTACTCAAAAAAAAAAAAAAAAACAGCCTCCATATGTTTTTTAACACATAGTATGGGAAAGGAAGTTTCTTAGTTGAATAGGTTGTAAATACAATAAAATAGGAGAACGTCAAAGTGTCAATTGAAATTATAGATCCAGGATATCTGTGTTTCCCCTACATAACATATGTCCACAGGGTACCAAGATAAGAAAAGTCCCACTATTCAAGAGAGTGTCTGGTCCCAAATATCCTGTCCTTAGTGATCATAAACAGGAAGAATGCTGGTCAGTTCCATCTGGTCCTATAGTTGCTGACACAGGAAGGGGCATTCTTAGTTTACTCAGAAAAGATTAATTCAGGTTTTTGGCCCTTACTGGGGCTCAATTGATCTTAAATGATTATCATTTCCTCCTTTTGGTCAAAGGTAAGCCAAAGGCTTCACCTATAGACCAAGAAAGGTGTGGAGAAAACCTTCTTCTTCCTCAGGGTGTGGGAAGAGATGTCCACTTGGAGCAGGTATCTTCAGATGATCCTGGAGTCCACATCCAGAAGTTGGCAGCTATGGGAGTAGTCACTTAGACCTGATAGGGGCTCTTAGAAGATGTGTGAGTTGATAATTGAGAGAAAACAGCATAACATAAGTCCTTAGTTAAAGGCACATAGAGATGGTTCAGTTTCCCAGCCACACAGGGCCAGGTTCAAACAATACAACAAAGTTTTTTCATAATTCACAAAATCTCATAATTACATCAAGTCAGGTACAGATTAAACTACTTAGAGGGCTCACAATAGACTAGTTTTGAGAAGGGAGATTTACATGTCACCAAGATAACCAAGAAAACCTTAAACATGAACCACACAAATCAATACAATCATTATTACCAATGTTAACTAACATTAAGTTCATTGCTCATATACAATAGGTTTTATTCTTAGGCAGTTCAAAAGGGGAGTTCTGTTTCTCTGATTTAGATCAAGAAGTTCCCAGATAATTCTTATTTAGTATAAATTAGTATAATCACTAAAATTTGTTTCTCCATTTTTGAAACTACAGTTTATATATCATCTGCTGCTTTTGTTCTTACTTACATCCTGTACCTGGTATAAGAATCTTTTAAAATGTGAGGGTCCAACCATAAAATGAGCTCTCTTGCCTTTTAAAATTATCAGACAGGAACTTTAATAAGGGAGAAATAGTTTCACTTACCTTTAGCACTAACCTGTACAATTTTTGGTGTAAAAATCCAAATCTGAGATCTTCTTACAAAAACATGCTTAAAGCTTGGATTTCCATGACAGACACATTTTTGAAGCCAATGATATATATGTGTATATAATTCTTAGAAGAATCAGTATAATCCTGTTGCTTTTCTCAAAATTTGCTATCCTATTTAATTAGACATCTATCACATTACAGCTTTGTCTTATTGCTTTGTCTAAACATTTCCTCCTTAGGAGCATGGTATCCCTATATTATTATTATTTGGCCATGAATGTAAGTTAAAATTGTAAGCTATTCATGTTTGCATCCTATTATGGTAACTCAGAGATGTTCCAGTATCCATCTATTATTTAATAAAGTTCATACTGTACTTACAGAGCTTCTTGATTATAGAAATTTGCTATAAAAGAAAAAGAGGGACAATGTCATATCATATCACAAGGAAAGAACTTCCTTAGCTCTATTTGATTCCAGGCATGAGTCATATCTGATAGCCAATCATGTAGTCACTGGATGTTAAAAGCAGGGCTCAGGATTAATCGAATGGGGAATTCTCCTTTTCAGAAAGGAAATAGCACAATTGGGAAATAAAGTCAGGAAGATCCTACCTAGGCTGTGTCCCAGGTAGTCCTCAAAACTTTTCCCAGGCACAGAGATCCACCTTTAGCACTTCTCAGCCTGCCATTCTACTGTTGGCTTCATGACAATTCAGACAATTATCCTGGTAATCAAAGCTCAAAACAATAGTAAATTGCTGTCCCAAAAAATCACATATCCAAGATAACAAGAATTTAATCTCACATTGGTAACAGTAAGAGACTGATCACAGAAAAATACTACTGCTCTCATAATTCCTTTAAACAATGAGAACATCAGGGGCAGAGTCAAGATGGTGGAGTAAAAGCAGTGACTTTCTTGAGCTCTCCCCCCAAACTCCTCCAAATACCTGTAAAAAATGGCTCTAAACAAATTCTAAAGCAGCAGAACCCACAAAAAGACAGTGAAACAAAATTCCAGCCCTAGATAACCTGGATGGTTGATCGGAAAGGTGTATCACGCCAGGTGGGGAGAGGAGCTCAGTTCGCGCAGAGACCCTGAAGCAGGCCTCAGAGGACTGAATCACGGGCAGCTGTGGTGGTTTCCAGCCTTCTCAACCCATGAACACCAAAGACAACTTAGAAGGTCAGTGGGAAAAGTCTGTGAGTGCGGTGAGAGAAGGAGCTATGTCTCAGTCGCAAGTCCCTAGTGTGGCCTCTGGGGCAGCAACTGCCTCCTGAGCTTTTGGCCCACAGATTGAGGGGGAATTGAGTGGCTGATAAGAGGGGGATTGCAGGGATCTCTTTGCCAGAGCTGAGGCAGGAATCTCTTGTTCTACCCATGCCTGGTTCTGGGTCACAGTTCTGAGGGGCGGTCCTGGGGTGAGCAGGAGTGCTGGAGCTTGTTGTGGTGGTGGAGAGGAAACACCTTGCCCCTTATCATACCACTTTGGAAGAACTGAAAATTTACAGGTCCCTAGAAGCATCTCTGAAAACAGCTGTAGAAACCCCTGTAGCTTGGGACAGTACATTCTTCATATTGGAAGCAGACACTTACCTTAACAAAGAGTTTAAAACTCAAGTTATTGGCCAGGATCTTGAGTAAGCAGTGCAAAAAGAGTCAGACTATATTATCTTACTTTGGTGACAAAGAAGATCAAAACATACAACCAGAAGATGACAACAAAGTCAAAGCTCCTACATCCAAAGCCTCCAAGAAAAATATGAATCAGTCCCAAGCCTTGGAAGAAGTCAAAAGGGATTTTGAGAAGCAAATAAGAGAAGTAGTGGAAAAACTAGAAAGAGAAATGAGAGTGATGAAAGAAAATCATGAAAAACAAGTCAACATTTTGCTAAAGGAGACCCAAAAAAATACTGAAGAAAATAACACCTTAAAAAATAGCCTAACCCAAATGGCAAAAGAGGTCCAAAAAGCCAATGAGCAGAAGAATGCCCTAAAAAGCAAAATTGGACAAATGGAAAAGGAAGTCCAAAAGCTTTCTGAATAAAATACTTCTTTACAAATTAGAATAGAGTAATTAGAAGCTAGTGACTTTATGAGAAATCAAAACACTATAAAACAAACCCAAAAGAACGAAAAATTAGAAAACACTGTGAAATATCTCATTGGAAAAACAACTGACCTGGAAAATAGATCCAGGAGAGAGAATTTAAAAATTATTGGACTATCTGAAAGCCACGATCAAAAAAAGAGCCTAGACATCATCTTTCAAGAAATTATCTAGGAAAACTGCTCCGATATTTGAGAACCAGAGGGCAAAATAGAAATTGAAAGAATCCACTGATCTCCTCCTGAAAGAGATCACCAAAGGAAAACTCCTAGGAATATTGTAGCCAAATTCCAGAGTTCCCAGGTCAAAGAGAAAATATTACAAGCAGCCAGAAAGAAACAATTCCAATATTGTGGAAACACAATCAGGATAACACAAGATTTAACAGCTTCTACGTTAAGGGACCGCAGGGCATGGAATATAATATTCAGGAGGTCAAAGGAGATAGGATTACAACTAAGAATCACCTACCCAGCAAAACTGAATATAATTCTGCAGGGGAAAAAATGGTCATTTGGTGAAATAGAGGACTTTCAAGCATTCTTGATGAAAAGACCAGAGCTGAATAGAAAATTTGATTTTCAAATACAAGACTCAAGTGGAACATGAAGAGGTAAACAGGAAAGAGAAAATCATAAGAGAGTTATTATGGTTGAACTGTTTACATTCCTGCATGGAAAGATGATATCTGTAACTCAAGAGACCCTTGTCAGTATTAGGGTAGTTGGAGGGGAAAAATTATATGTACGTATATATAGATATAGATAGATAGATAGATAGATAGATAGATAGATAGATAGATAGATA
>NW_020942232.1:4815-40548 GCF_900497805.2 Vombatus ursinus
ATAGATAGATAGATAGATAGATAGATAGATAGATAGATAGATAGATAGGTAGATAGATAGCTAGAGGGCACAGGGTGAGTTGAAAATGAAGGGGTCATATCTAGAGAATAAAATTAAGGGGTGAGAGAGGATTATACTAGGAGAAGGAGATAGGGAGAGGTAGAATGGGGTAAATTATCTCCCAAAAAAAAAACCAGAAAAGAAAAGGCTCTTACAGTGGAGGGGAAACAGGGGAAGGTGAGAGGGAATGAGTGAATCTTATTCTCATAGAATTTGACTTAAGGAGGGAATAACATACACACTCAATTGGATATGGAAATCTGTCTTACCCTACAGGAAAATGGGAGGGGGAGGGCAAGGGGACAAGGGTGTAGGGAGATGATAGAGAGGAGGGCAGATTGGGAAAGGGGGTAATCAGAAGCAAGTACTTCTGAGGAGGGTCAGGGTCAAAAGAAAGAATAAAATAAATGGGGGGGCAGGATAGGATTAAGGGAAACAGTTTTTCACAGCATGTCTACTATGGAAGTGTTTTGCATAATTGCATATATATAACCTATATTTACTTGCTTGCCTTATCAATGAGGGTGGGTGGGGAGGGAGGAAGGGAGAAAATTTGGAACCTAAAGTTTTAAAAACACATGTTTTAAAAAAAACCGTTTTCACATGCAGCTGGGAAATAAGAAATACAGGAAATGGGGTACAGAAATCCATCCTGCCCTATAGGAAAATTGAAGGGGAAGGGGATGGGGGGGGAGAGATAGAAGGGAAGGCAGACTAGGGGAAGGGGTATTCAGAATGCATGCCATCTTGGGGTGGGGGGAGGGGCAAGATGGGGTGAAAATTTGGAACTCAAAACCTTGTGGAATTAAATGTTGAAAACAAAAAAAATAAATAAAAAATTACCATTAAAAAATATAAAAAAAAAATGATGGGGGACTTTTTCTTTGCTCCTTAAGGAAGTAGGGAAAGAAAAAGGGAGATAACTGTATAGAGCAGGAATTATTTACATGTGTCTTTTTAAGGGAATATATAAATTTGTGGAGAATATTTCCTTTTAAAGGGCCAAGAGCATTGGACTTAAAACAAAAATATTTTAAATGTTTATCATTAGTGATTATAAATTAGGATCTGATTGGATGTAAGTTTACTGTTCTATAAAAATGGTTATTATGGAAAAAAATGAATGATGATTGAATGCTTATGGCATAGGTTAGAAGTAGCATTATTTATGATTTGATGTAATTGTTAAAAGTGCTAAGAGTTAAGGGGCAGCTAGGTGGCACAGTGGATAAAGCACTGGCCCTGAAGTCAGGAGGACCTGAGTTCAAATCTGGCCTCAGACCAAATACTTGACACATACTAGCTGTGTGACTTTGGGCAAGTCACTTGACCCTGATTGCCTCACCAAAAAAAAAAAAAGGGCTAAGAGTGAGAGTGATAATTTCTGTATGTGATAACATGGAAATGCAATTGATGTTATCTGAAGTTTATTGTTTAAGTTATTACTGTATTTCTAAATTGTATTGTACTTCTAAAATTCTTAGATTATAAAATCTGAGGGACCATTGTGAGGTAGAAATGGTGTTAAAGTAACTCTTGACCTGGAATCGGTCTTTAGTGATAAAGAGTGGAGATGTCTCTTTATCTTTAGTGACAAGATGAGATAATTTGAAACTGTTAAATACCTAGTGAGGTATTTTTGGTTCTAAGACTGAAAGCAGATTTTCATTTAAAATCTTGACTATTATAAAAATATGGTGGTTTAAAGTTATAGTCTCAACATATTAATGATGAGATGAATGATTCTCTGTGCAAAGTGATTTAGGAGTGCATTCAAGTAAATTGATAATGGGTTGTTTCAAAGTTTATTACAATTGTGGAAATAATTCTATAATGTATGCCCTGTGGTATAAATATATGTTATTGTGAAAAACTTATTGATGTGTATTGATTTGGAAGTAATGAAATATTCTCATATATCAGGGCCTCAATTAGAAAATTACAAAAAAAAATTTTTTTAACCCAGGCCTTCTTTAGGCTAAAGACTGGGTTTGTTGAGGGTGGGCCATAAGGGCTAGGCTCTTAAGGCAGGGACTGGCAAGCCTGGGAAACCTAAGCCCCCCATCCACCAAATTCCTTGATTTGGAGTGTCATTGAGCTAAAATCTGGATGTGGCCCAAGGCTATCAGACCAGTAAAAAGACAATGGTGGGCTTGCTTAGATAATTAAGGAAAAAAAAAGAGCCAGTCTATAGGGGTGGGAGTGGCCCCTGCAGGCTGTTGGACCTAGTGAAGGGGTCCAGAAAGAAAGAAAGATTTTTATTGGGTCTGTTTCAAGTTTTTAATATACTGCTTACATAGTTCTGAATTTTCTTATATACGTAACCTGGTAAGCAATTGTGTTAGTTATGTTGATTGGAAGGGCAATTTATTTTATGATCTGGAATGTTAGATTAAGAATTGTGCCTTCAGAGAAAAGAGAAAAAGGAATGAGTGGGGCTGTTGAGGTATTCTATATGAACCCATTTTGTAACATTTCCTTTTAAGTACTGTAATTTAAGAAATGAGAACTTCAAAGTTGTGTCTATGTTTAAAAGGAAAGTTTTAGCTGGGATTATTTGACTCTCACTTGTGAAGTTTAAAATTGTTAACTAAGCTATTTGGAGTTATTGTTTAAGTGAAGTACTGGTAGAAGTATTTTTGTGTGTAAAGAAACTATGTAATTATGCAAAGAAAGAGATTTGTAGAATCTCAATTCTTATCAATCCTCTGCAGGAGTTTTGTGAGATGGAACTCTTACTGATTAAGTGGCCCACTGCAGACACCTCTGGACTAAAGAAATTAGGTAACTAGGAACTTTATGGTGATAATCATTTAAGATCAATTGAGCCCCAATAAGGGCCAAAAACCTGAACTGATCTTTCTTCCTGAGTGAGCTAAGAATGCCCCTTCCTGTGTCGACAGCTAAAGCTGATCAAGAGCATTCTTATGTTCACGAAATTTGATTTTACTCGGGATGTTATTAGGAACCAGAATACATGTAGGAAGTTATGCAAACTACTTAGAGCTCACTTTGGAGATGTTCCCTAATTAATGTGAAATTATAGTCACACCTGAAGTTCTGTTGAGGGGAATTTGCTATCTAAGACCTTGGAAACTGTTAACGAACTGTTGCTCTGAGTTTAACTCCAGGGATGGTTAACAAGGAACTGATTGAGCTACTAACCCATGATGTCAGCAACCTGCAAAGAGGTTTGCGAGCTGCATCTATGAGCTGCAAGAGGGTGTTCTCATGGTGATGGGGTTGGAATCTGAGCCCTAGAAAGGAAAAACCCTGGACTTTCCCACATGGCCAAATCTCTGGCGTTCCCCTGAGGCTATAGTCCCATCAACTGGTGCCTCCCTATGGCCCCAGACCACTTCCCACCCTTGGTCCCACCTAGGCTCCATTTCCCACCCTTGGGAATTCTATTACCTCATGGACTACTTGGCCACTCTCCCACAGTCTTTCTGTATATAAGGTCCATCTTGTCTCCATTTAGATGCTCAGATTTTCACAATCTAGCCAATAGCCCATAGATGCTCAGACTCCTTAAGAGTCTGGCTAATATGGTGAATCTTCAATAAACCTTGTTTTTGGCTGCAAGAAGGCTTGGGTCAAATTCTTTCTGGCAGGACCCAGGTATCGTGATTTTGGGGTGCCAGAACCCCTAATCTCTAGACCGCATCAATGGGAAGGTCGGGAGAATGACTTTTCTGCATTGGTTGAGGCAGGATTCTCCTGACTCAATTTCCCCACTATGACACCTGGCAGACGTTAAACCTGGCTCAATGCAGTTGGTCATATATATGTAACTTCTGTCTGGAGTTGACATGAACTAGGACTTCCCTTCTAGGGAAGCATTGTTCCCTTACTTTAGTTATGTTCTTTCATGGCAAATTCCTCCAATCATAAGTTTGTCAGAATAAATATCGAATCTATTAAACAATAGGTTGATGCGGGAACATCTGAGGTTATTATAGTAAGATGCAGGTATAAGTTTGAATTATTTGGCCTGGAATTTCAGAGTAGTATTCAGTCTTGACATCTGTTACTAGTATATTCCTGTATAAGTCAGGATCCTTTAATTTCTCATAATGGTTATGATGAGGTCTGGAGGTTTGGAGGCACTGGAACTCCAAGGTCACAGCACAAGGGTTCCTCCAGAAGGAGTTCAGCCCAGGTCTTTCAGTCAGGGGGAAAGTTTGTTGTAGATAAACCATATAGGCCAGGTGACTCCCATAAGGACAAGCAGGCATGAGAAAGTCTCAGCGTTTGAATCGGGGTCAGGGTGGATCTTGCATACACTGAAGAAACTTTGGGTGACCAGGGATGGGGCTAGGGCTTTCAAAGGAAGATGAGGAGTTGGGGCCCATGGACTGATGGGAGCCAGATTCTTTCTGGGGAAAGGGGTGAGGGTCTCAGCTTGGACCCATCCCCTATCATTAGGGGATAATTAGACCAGGACACTGTGGAACTAGGATATTATTCTGTGACTTAGTTAATACTTAGTTAATGGTAAAGTTGTCTCAGTTTGTTACAATTAATGTTAAGGAGGAATAACATGGCTTATCTTGTAAATGCCTTGAAAAAAGCATCTATTTTAATTAAGGATTTTTTATTTGTACATGACTAGAAGTTGGGAGTGTTTTGTTATTTGATATGCAGTGGTTTTAAATTAACTACTATGGATTGGAGTCTGTTACTAATTCCTTAATGGAATCTCATCTTCCTGATGGGGAATATAAATAGGAATGAATAGTCAACTAATGCAAGGTATAAAACTCGAAGTAATGCAGAGTGTAAGGCTAGGTTCTACTTTTTTTTAATTTGAGTTTTTTGAAACATGACAATTGGACAAAGTTTCCATTTTGATCTTGTAATGGTGAAGACATAGGGGTTGAGTTGATTTTCATTATTTGCCTTGGTTATTAGCAAGGTAATTTAAAATAGTGTTGAGATCAATCTTGTAGGAGAGTAGACACAAGAGGGAGGATCTCTGCAGGAGGAGAGTCTGCTGGACACTGTTTGAACTGCACTTAGACAAAAAAGAAGACTTCACCAGATGATGTCCAGAGTGTCAGCTGTATGAGAAGAGACTTCTGAAGCTTTAAATGGACAATTTATGGTTCCTTTTGGGTCTCTGTATCTGCACTTAATAAGGGAACTGGCCCCTTTTTACTTTGTCAATGAGTCAGTCAACTCCTCCCTTCCTTCTCCCATATTAAGTCCCCAAAATTCCATTGAAAAGTACCTCAGTGGGACTGGTTCTGGGAATTCAGGTAACAGGAGTTAGGATGATGATTGAGCCAGTTAATGACCATTCCTCCCCCTCTGATGAAGAATTCGAACTAATGTTAAAACGCTTTGAGGAAAGAACAAAAAGTGTGGAAATATAATTCTTATTGAGAAAAAGAGGAGGGAATTGTGAGAGTCATATTTCCATAGAGAAGGAGAATAACGTGGAGATTCAAAGAACTATTCCAGGAAGCAGTACACTGTAGGTGGGTGAGGGCTCAAGCAATAAGAAGTAAGTTGATGGCTCTAAAAAGACTCCAAATTCAAGATAAGGGTCGAGCCAGCTCAGACCAGTTAGGGTCAACCTGAGGACACCTGAAAAATGTTAGTGCGCCTGCTTAATGAACTTCATTACTATTATCTGCCACACCCCGCATAAAATGAGAGCCTCATTAACGAGTCATGGGATGTATGACCTCGGGAGGGGGAACATACTTGAGCATATCAAGGGGAAACATGTAAGGAGGGGTGTAACCTGGGAAGGTATGGACCAATCCGGGCCTGGGAGGTTTCACGCCAAATGTGAATGTATAAAAGCATGCTTGCCCTTGTGCTCAGGGCCTATCCATCCCTAAGAGGGGTGGAGCCTGCTTCTGGCCAGAAAGGTCTAATCCTCTGGACTTTCTCTGTAATAAACTTTCTTGATACTAAATTTTAGGTGTCAAGCATATTTCTAACACACAACTTGTTCAGCCATTCCCCAACTGATGGGTATCCCCTAAATTTCCAATTCTTTACCACCACAAGAAGAGCAGTTATGAATATTTTTGTACATGTGGGTCTTTTCTCCATTTTTATGATCTCTTTGGGATACAGACCTAGTAGTGGTATTGCGGGATCAAGGGGTATGAACAATTTTATAGCCCTTTGGGCATAGTTTCAAATTGCTGAGGAGATAAATTTCCAAGAATACAATTGTATCACCCTCTAGAAATTATTTTTCAAATTACAGCATTTTATGCAACGGTTGCCCAAACATTCCAACAGGAGAAAAATCAGAAGCATAATAACATAAACAATGTTATAGATTTAAAACATGAAAAATTGCTAAATGACATCAATTCAGTTCATTTGTGAATTATCTTACATAAAAAATTCACTTCATTCATCTCTCAATTTGACACTCTAGACTGCATTCAGAGTAGAATTGAGTAATTCTGACCCAATTACCTTCAATTCTTATTCTTACAGTTCCTCATCACATTGCCTCAATGCTGAATTTTAAGTGTATTTACCCTTAAGGTCTGATATTTTTGCAGAGGGTCAAACATCACAATTACAAAGGGAGAACTGGGTTTCTCACTGGGAGAAACTCAGTCTGATCCAATCTGGATTTACAGTTGCAAATGGTATATAGATCCTAATGTTCCTGAGAGCCATTTGCTACCAGCTCCTCAAAGTGTAGAGTCCATCACTTTCACTTAGTCTGGGGCTGCAGTTGGATCAAGGCAGTGTTTCTGCTCAGAAGGAGGAGGGGGTGAGTCTGGGAGGGAGGGAGGTGGGGGAGGCACTGGGGGGGAGGAGCTCTCAGAGATGACCAGCCTGGTGGGTGGTGGCCCAGGTGGAGTTGGAGCACTGAGGTGGAGTTTGGAGGCTGGGAGGAGTTTAGGGGGAAGAGGGGATCATTGCATTGGAGAAGGCTTTCCACGTGATGGAGGGGTGGGCTTGGGAAGGAGAGGCAGTCAGGGTCCTTGAGTTCTGGTCCTGGGTGTGATTGGAGGAAAGGGCTCAGCCATCCTGGGGGCCTCAAGGGTTGGACCGGGTGGTGTCCTTGGGACTAGGAGGATCAGAGTGGGCTGGTGGGAAACAGGAAGTCTTTGAGCTGAGACTGCTCTGCCTTCCCTGGAGCTCAGATTCTCTCCTTTTTCCTTTTGACCTGAGTTCTCTCTGCCTTCCCTGGGACCTAAGATCGCTCTGCCTTCCAGAAGCCCACTCTGTGCATGCAGATCCCAGGTAGGTCTGAGCCAGTGTTCCCACTTACATACTGACCTTTGTTTGCTGTCCTTGCCATTGGGTCTCATTCCCCAGGTCTGCCAGAAGCATGCCTCCCAGGCCTGGCTACCGGACCAGCTCCCTGCCCCTAAAACTTTTCCAGACTCCCAATCACTTCCTAAACATCCTGGCTGACCTTCCCCCTCCACCTCCCCCCGCCTGAGATTTCTCATTGGGTCACACTTTCCCAAACTTCAGATTTTGCCCATAAGAATCCTGCCTTCACTCCCAGTCCCTGTAAGTATCCACAAGTCCTACGTCCTGCCTCAAGCCCCACCTTGGAGGCAGGAACCAAAGCTCTTTCCTGATCCCCCTTATCTGGATCTGTGCCTTTTGGGCTGGTTCCCTATCAGATCCCAGCCATTTGGCTTCCTGGAGGGATTCCAAGCCTAAGCTGTACCAGAGGGTCTTGGGCATCCTCCCCAGATCCTAGCTAGACCTCAGGACACAGTCATCCTTACCTGCCCAAGCTTAATGTCCATTTGGAACACTTCTTCCAATCAAGTGTCCCTGACCTCCCTGTCATGAGCATTTAGGGTTAAAGTCGGAGGCATTTAGGGTCAGGGTTAGACTGTCCTGCCTCCCAGATCCCACCCCTGCTCCCCTGCCCCAGGCCTCCTGCTCCCCCAGCCCCACATCTTTAAGAGCTCTCGGGTCCCACACAGTTGGCTGGATCCCAGACTGGGTTTTGTCTCCCAGTCTCGGGCTTTCGTTGGCTGCTCCATTCCAGAGCCCTCCCCTTCCTCAGCCTTCCCTAACCTCCCTCCCTGCTAGATCTAGCAGTCAGTCTATTGTTTAAATAATGTGTGTTAATTGAGGAGAGGGGATGCAGGGAGGGCAGAGGATCAGTTCCAGGGAGAGCTCTGTCTCAGGGGTCATTGAGACTCTGACTGGTCTCATCCTGTCTGGGATCCCAAGCTTCATCTTCCTCTGAGGGCTCTGTAGGAGGATGGGGGAAAAGAGGGGTGCAGAAGAGAAGTAAGAGGAGGGAGGTAGTTTTCCTTTGGAGATCGGCTTCATTTCCTACCCTGACCCTCCCTGCTGCTTCCCTCCCTCTACAGGTTGGAGTCCTTTCCCTGAGGGCAAGGCCTGGGTCTTCCTAACTCCTATGGGACCCTGCCCTCTGTAAATTCCAGTTGGGCAGCCTCCTGCCTATGAAGAGAGGAGAAAGAGCTCTTCTCTGGGATCCATCTCCCTCCCCAGCTCAGTCTGCAGAGGAACAAAACCTACCCCAAGAAGGTATTGGGTCAAATCCAGACACTAAAGCTGGAGGGAAGTTAGAAGTTTTATTACGAGGCCCAACAAACAGCAAACACCCTTAGTATGAGCACCAAGGCAGTCAGCCTAGCATTAAGATTACAGGTGGGGCAGATGGGCTTTCTGTGCAGAAGGAAAGAAGGAAAGGACTTTCCAGGTGGCTCCAGGCTGTCTCATGGTCATCAGAAAGGCATAGAATTAGAACATCCCATGATTACTTGGGACATCGGTTAGTGAGAGTGTTGGCTGCTGCTCTATTGGTGGGGCCATAAAGGGTGGGGGAAGCAGATGCCTGGGGTAGATAAGGTCCAGGGATAAGATGAAGGGACTTTACAAAATGGAGTCACTTTGGTTACTTTGCTACCTACACAGGGAGCCTGGATTGAGAGAGAATGGCTCCTGGGAGCAGCCAAGCCCCAGCCCAGGTGAGTGCAGTCTATCCACGGACTTGGCCAACATCAGCAATCCAGTCATTTCCATAGACATAGAGGATGGTCTATGAAACTGGCAATGCCTGCTTTAGGGATCATTTCTGTACAAAAATAGGCATGAAATTGGATGCAGTGGTAACAACACTACCCTGCTCTTTTCCATGTTTTAAACTGATTCATTGGGTCCTTGATATATTGAGCACTGCTCCCCCCCCATGCTGCCCTCCCCTGTTTGTTTTTAAGTTCTCCCTCATTATAGCTGTCTAACAAGGGTGACCACTTCACTCACTAGTCTCTATTACCAAGGGATCATATTTTTGCTTTCTTAATGGCTGCCTAGTATTGTACACACACACACACACACACACACACTTTCCCCCCTCTTCTTTGTTTGTTGTGGCCAAGCTCTCCCATGCAGCAACTGAAGTTTCCCCCAGGAAAAGTCTTCACCCTGAATCTTTTCTGGACAGACCTGGAGCAGAGCCCTGAAGGCTCCCCCAGCTATTGTTTTTTAATGTGCTATCATCAGAGCAGAAATTGTGCTCCTGGTGCTGTTCATGGTCCCCCTACCTCAGGTCACACACGACTTCTCAGATCCGTCTGAACCCCTGTCTGTTAACAGTTCTTAGGTCAACTCAATGAGCATTCAGAAAGGCCCTAGATGGTGTCAAGGTATTTAGAAACACCCTATTTCCCAGAGCTAAGACCCAGCAAACATGTTGTGCCCTGAGCTTGGCATAACAGCAATCCTTTGCACCCTGTATGATCTTATCCTCCAGCAACATGTATTGCTTGGACCAGCACCAGGTGTTTACTGAGGGATTTATGATTTTTCATATTAATAAATAACTGTTTATATTTGTTGGAGCTCCCCCTATTTCTCAGGGACCTGGGAGCCAATGTTCTGCAGCCTAAAGCCATCCATCATATCTATTGACATGCCCACAATCCCTATTTCTTGTAACTGCCAAGTAAACTGAAGGAGGCACTGCATCCCTATTCCTGCCATGATAACTCTAGTTCTGTACCCTGCTGAATAATCAAAAGGTGTGACAACCCTTAGGACTTGAGAGGCTGTTCCCATGAGACAGATCCAAGCCAAGAAATGCCAACCATGGGAACTGCTTAGTCAAGACCTAAGAATGATTGTGTTGTGGTCCAACTTCTGGCATGTATATAAGCCTTGTCTGTATCCCAGCACGTTGAGCCATCCTTCTCAAGGTGTGGGGGTGAGTAGGAGACTTCTGCTTGCAAGCATTTTCCTCACTCTCTAATTAAATCACTACTTGATTTCTCACACACCTGCCTCTGGTTTCCTTGTTTGGCTTCAGTTTCCCAGGTTAGAGACTGGTCCAGTCTGGACCACATTTAAAATTCCATTGACAATATCCAAGCCCAAGATTTCTTGTACAGACTGCTCTGGGGCCATCTTGCTGCTCCTGTGTTTCTAAGACCTACCCTGGCACAGTGACTGAATGACAGATGACTTCTCTACTGTGTAAAAGAGGCTTCTGGGATTCTCATCCTTGCCTCAGTTGGTCCTGGGCACCAGGATTAGCTTCACCACCTACCATATTACTATACATATTGGTTTCCTGGTGGTATAATTTGTTCTGCTCTATGCAGAGTGTCCCATGCACTGGCAGAGACCATGAGAGCAAAAAGGAGAAAAGGAAGGATGGACAGAGTCAAGTTAGTGTGTCAAGGTACCTCAGACAATTTCTTGGAAATTTTTACTCTTCTATAGGTTAGAGAAGGTCCTAGATTGACCTGGGAAAGGAATGGATGGAACTGACTCAAGTCAATACTCAGTTTAGATGTTAAACAAAAATCAAACATTCTTAGGTCATTCAACAAATAAAAGGAGTTGTATTTAAGTATAGTATAAAAAGGACATTCAATAGGGATATGAGAGTTTTTTAGCTTGAGTAGACAAAGATCTCCTTACCTCCATGTGGGAGCTCATCTAGTCAGCAAAACAAGGTGTGACAGTGTGCCATTTGGGGAAATCTGTCATATAGGAAGGACCCTGATTTCACATGGGTAGACTTTTATGCCTTTAGTTTACCAGGCAGCCATACTAGTTTGTCCAGAGACCCTCAGAATACTACTTGAAGGGAGGCACATGGAGCCTTTGCCCACTATGTAAGTCAGGTCCTTGGGAGAGCTTTGTCACCTTTCAGGGAAAGAAAAAATAAAACTGGACTAACCAGGTGATAGGAGAAGGACAGAACTCCAGGAAACAGTGGCCCTTTCACAAGTAGGGATCGTGCTACCTTTGACAGCCATCAGGTGAATGGTCAGTTTGATTTCAAGACTACCTGAAGGAAGAAAACCAGCATTTATTATCAGCCACCTAGTAAGTGCCAGGCACTGAGTTAAGCACCTTACCAATGTCTCATGTGATCCTCACAACTAGCACTGGAAGGTAGGTATCATTATCCTCATCTTATTTTTACTTATATATTCAGAAATATTTGGAGGAAAATATTTTTTACTTTATTTTTTAAATACAAATTTTTTTACAGCAGAAATTTGCCTTCTCTTCCTTCCCTTTCTACCACCCCACCCCATTAAGAAAGCAAGAAAACCTAACCCCTATTACAAGAATATATGTAGTCAAGCTAAACAAAATTTTGCATGGATTATATCTAAAGAAAATTATATCAACTGGCACTTTGAGTATCACCTCTCTATCAAGAGGTTGGCAATATGTCATCATGAGTCCTCAGGAATTGCTTGATCATTGCATTGACCAGAGTTCCAGTGTGTGTATACACACATATATATGAATATACACATTTGTATTAGCCAAGATCAACCTTCTAATCCTCCCACCTGTTCTCTCCCCCACACTAAGAACATAAGAAAAACAAAACCCATTACACACAATGTATAGTCGATCTGAAAAAAAAAACACAGTTCCTATGTCCTAAAAAATATTTCTCATTCTGTATCTGACTCCTTCACCTCTAGGTGGTAGGCAGAATGTTTCTTCATCCTCGGCCCTCTGGAGTCTTCGTTGGTCACTACGCTAATTCATGTTCAATGCAGTAGTATTCTATTACATTTATGAACTTTACTTATTCATCCATACTCCATTTATGAATAATCCCTCAGATTTCCTTTTTTTGCCACCTCAAAAAGATTTAGAAATAATCTTATACATCCTTTGAATTTATTTTGCTTAGGCCTACTCCTTCAGTGTATCCTCATTATAATTCCCCCTCTCCTTTCTTTCCTTTCCCTCCTTTTCACTAGTTAGTAAAATATATTTCTGTACCCAACCCTGTGTTATATCCATTCTTCCTTCCTTTGACTAGAGGACTAAGTTTCAGGCATCAGATGCTCCCAGCCACTCCCTTCTCCTTGTTTGTATAGATGTGTACTTGTGCCCCATGAGATAATATTACATGAGATATATATGAGATTACATGAGATAATATTTCCTAACCCTCCTTTCCATCCACCCACCTTACTGTATCCCTCTTCCTCTCTTTCCATCTTTTCCTCAAGATCAAGACATAACAGAACCTCTCCAAGGTCTTCTCTAATTTGATTCCCTCTATGAGCCCTGAGAGAGATCAGAGGGGACACATATCACCTCCCCATATTTGAATATAAGTAGTTTATCTTTTTTTTTACTCCCATAGGCTAGTTCATCTTTCTTTTCTTATTTATGTTTCTCTTCACTTGTGTTTGAACTTCAAAAGTTCTCTGCAGTTATGATCTTTTCATCAAGAATGCTTGGAAGTCCTTTCTTTGAGGGTTACGTCCCCCCTATATCATTACACTCAGTTTTGTTGGGTAAATTACTCTTGGCTATAAGACCATGTTCTTTACCTTCTGGAGTAATCTATTCCAAGCTCTGTGCTCTTTAATGATAGTTATTGCCAAATTCTATGTGATCCTAACTGTGGCTCCTTGGTACTTCAATTATTTCTTTCTGGATGCTTGCTGTATTTTCCTTATTCAACTGGAAGTTCCATGTTTTGATTACCATGTTTCTGGAAGTTTTCATTGAGAGATTTCTTTTAGGAAGTAATCTGTGGTTTATTTTGACATTGTGCTCTGGTTGTAAGACATCTGTGCAGTTTTAAGGTTTCTTGAAATCTTATGTCCAGGTTCCTTTTTTTATGGCATTCAGATAGTCCAATGTTATTTAAATTTTGCCTTGCTCTGTTTTCTCTGTAAGTTGTTTTTACTATGATATACCTTACATTTTCTTCTGTTTTTTTTTTTTTACCTCTTGAATTTGTTTTAATATTTGTTATTGCCTTGTGACTTCTATTTGGTCTATATGGCCAAGGTTTTGTACCCTTGTGCCAAGCTGTTAACTCATTGATTCTTTCTTCCATGTCACTCATTTCTTTTCCATTTATTTTTCTCCAGACGTGGCCAACACAGAAGTGGGGCTTACATGATTATACAGGTGGACAGCAGGGCCTTGGTTTTTCATTTATTTTCAGTGAGGGTGGAGGTGAGAGGAAAGAAAAGAAGGGGGATTTTTTTCTAATGGAAAAAAACCTATTTATTATCCATGGGACAGTGCCTTTTTCCTTCCCATTTTCCTCAAGGCTTTAGGGAAGATCATTTGGTTTTGTCTCTAGAATTGGGAGCCAAGAACTAGACACATCGAGAAAAGGTAGCTTCAGAACTACACAAAACCATAACCCCTGAAGCCCAGCAAAAAGCTACATCCCAGGGGACCCTCCTAGAGACTGGGGAAAAGAGAAGAGAATTTTGATTCATCCAGCAGCTTTGAATGACCCATTGACCATTTGAGGTCTAAGCATGGGCCCTCTTTCCCCTGGACTCTGAATGTCCTTGTGGTCCAGTGTCTCAGACTCTTTTGGGGATGGTTGTGTATTCTGGTCCTTGCTATATTTTTATAGTAAACAACTTTCAAAAATAAAATGGGAATAACCTCTCAAATGGAGATGATAGCACCTACCTCCCAGAGTTCTTGTGATGCTAAAAATGAGATTCATAAAGCACTATATAAGGCTAGCTATTTTCAGAACACCAAAATGGCACCTGTAAGGCTCTCTAATGCAAAATATTTTGACTGTAGTAGTTACTGAAGAGTCTTTGGGAGATATGGAGATCAAGAGATTATTCCAAGGAGTAATGAGGTTGCATGAAGGCTGTATGGTGGCTAAGGGGTTAGTATTCAACATCCAGGGGTAGGAAAAGTTTAGTCTTAGGGCCCAAAACTTTTCTTCCCAAGTCTTGACTTTTTCATGGGATTGTTCTGGCCTGAGTTTACCCTCTCATTGTTATACTCTCATTGTTATACTCTCATTTTTTTACCCTATTTTATTTCTTCATTCTATGTGGTCTTTTCTTCTATTTACCTAGACAGCCATCCTCAGTTCTTAGACATTGCTAGAGCCAGTCTGTCCCCATTTCCCCTCTGGGATGGGTTGAGAAGGTTCTGTTCAGTCTTGTTCTTGATTCAAACTAGATGAGACAGCTGTCTTTTTATTGTAGTTGTTGACCTTGGCCTCTTTTTAGTATAATCCCCAACTGGATTTGGTTGTCTTCTACTGTGGCCATGAATGCCCAGTCAAATGCTGGCGATCATACTGGTCTTCTTATCCAAGAGGCCAAAAATACCCCAACAAAGGCCAGTCAAGCCTCTTCCCTAACTACTTTAAGATGAATCAACAGTCCTTGATGGCAGGCCTAAAGTCAGCCCATTGGGTATGATTGAAACCCTCACAGTAGCTAATCAGTGGGGATACAAAGAAGGCAAAAGACAGTCCCTGCTGTCAAGAAGCCCTCAGTCTAGTAAGGGAGAAGAGAGCCATGGCCAAACACACTATGTACCAGACACATAGGGCATGATCAGAGGGATGGCATTAGAATGGAGGGGATGAAGGAAGATTCCGTTTTTTTTTCCCAAGGAAATAGGAGTTAAGTGACTTGCCCAGGGTTACACAGCTTGTAGAGAGGCTTCTTCTAGAAGGTGGAATTTTCAGTTGGGTGGAAATGAGGGAGGACATGGCAGGCATGGAGACAGCCAGAATCAGGACAACGTTTCTTGTGTGAGGAACTCACAGAAAGGGCAGTGCCACTGGATTCCAGAGTATGTGGAGATAAGCTATAGGAAGACTGGAAAGGTTGAATGGGGACCAGGTTATGAAGGGCTCTGAATGCTACAGAAGATTTTATTTTTGATTCTGGAGGGTAATAGGAAGCAATTTATGTAATTTATGCAATGAGAGTATAACATGGTCAGACACCCCCCCAACCCTTTCTATCAGTTTGACAGCTGACTGGGGGATGGACTGAAGTGGGAAGAGAGTTGAGGCAATCAGACTCTCCCCAGCAGCTCTTGCAGCAGTCCAGGTGTGAGGTGATGAGGGCCTTCACAAAGGTGGGAGTGCTTTCCAGGGATAGTGAAAGGGTGAACGTGACAGGGTTCAACTACAGATTTGATATGAGGATTGGGGGTGATGCACTTAGTAGTGGAAGATTGGACCTAGGGTTCTTGACTGAGTGACCAGGAAGCTGGTGCCTATCAGGAATTTACAGAGATCTGAAGAGACAAGGAAAGCCTCACACCTGGTGATTTGTCCTTTGGCAGCCAGCTAACTCTTTCTATGGAGACATTTGGGATAGTTTTTCTCCAAAGCTCAGTGGCATAGAAAAGAATTTTTCCTGGAAAAAAAAAAAACTTGTTACATTGGTAGCAGTGATGATATTAAGGTTGAGGTGGGGCATGGCACTGGAGTATGGAAGACAAATTAAATCAGGGTACAGATTATAGGCTTATAGAGTGTTTTAAGAAGTTGTTCAGTACCTTCAGTCCTGTCTGACTCTTTAAAAAAAATTTTTTTATTTAATAAACAAATGCACAATACGAAAAAGTAAAAGAAACATATTAGGAACTTAAATATTGAAACTTATATACAAAATAAGGCAAGAAAAAAGTGTGTCATGTGTACAGCAGAATGTGAGAGGATTCAGAATATACAGTAATAAGTATCCATTTCAAGAAAGCCTGCCTGTATAATCAATACTATGCATTTCGTTGAAAACTGTCCATCTTTTCTTTACTTCCTTGTAAGTTTTCTTTTGTTCTGTGCTGTGCACTTTTTACTTTGCTCTTTTTTCTCCTTCTCTCATTCCTCCCCCTCCCAGACACTACAATTAAGCATGGATAAATTTATAGATAGATAGATAGATAGATAGATAGATAGATATGTATATATACACCTATACATAAATACACATGCATACATATATGCATACATATTTACATATATAAATATATACATTCCTTAACAGATTCTAACCCTAATCTTTGTTTTTACGTGTGAGTGTATCTCATTTCCTACCCCTCCTGACTCCTTTACTTTGCTTCTATCTGCTACCTTGCCCTCCTCCAACAACCTACCCCCTCCAACAACTCCTCCCTTACCTTCCCATTACCATTAAACACCCTTCTACATCCCCCTTTAACCTATTCCCTCAACCTCCCCTCTGAAGATCCCTCTCTTATCCTCTCCCCCATCCTTATCCCCTTAGCATTTTATTTCTTTCTAAATTTAGAAGACTTTTATACTCTTCTAGATGTATATGTATTGTTCCTTCTTGAACCCATTCCCAATGAAAGTAAGCTTCCAGAGCTAACAGCCCTGCTCCCCCATCTAATTCCTCTGTATCAGTTCTTCTGGCACCTCATTTATATAAGATATTTATTCTTTTTAGCTGTTCCTGAATGATTTTGCTTTTTGAAGGCATATCATGCTCAGGTCTACCCCAATCTTTTTTATGAACTATCCAATTACTAATAACAATCTTAGACATGGGTTTTACATTTTACTTATATAAAAAGTAAACAGTCTGTCCTTATTGAGTCCCTTGTAATTGGTCACTGGTATATACCTTATATTTCTCTTGTCTCATATGTCAAATATTCTATTAAATTCAGGTTTTTTTTTTTAAATCCTTAAAGTCTGACAATTCATTAAACATCTTCTTTTTTTCATTCAGAATTATGCTTAGCTTTCCTGGGTGTGATATTTTCAGCTAGAACAGCAGTTCTTTTGCTCTTTGATATATAGTGTTCCAAGGCCTGTAGTCTTTTAGTGTCACCACTGCTAGGTCTTATGTGATTCTAATTGTGGCACCATCATATGTAAATTGTTTTTTTTTCTTGTTGCTCATAATATTTTGTGTTTGAGCTGGGGGTTTCAGAATTTGACTGTAATATTCCTGTGGGTTTTCCTCATAGGATCTCTTTCAGGTTGGTGATTGGTAAATTTTTTTCTGTTTCTACTTTCCCCTCTTCTAGTGCATCAGGACATTTTTCTTTAATTATTTCTTAAGATTTTTTTTTTGATCATAACTTTCAGGTAGTCTGGTTATTCTTATATTTTCTCTTCTTGATATGTACTCTAGATCAGTTATTTTTATTATGAGATATTTTATATTCTCTTCTATTTTTTAAAATTCTTTATATTTTGTTTTATTATTTCTTGATCTCATAACTTTATTGGCTTCCCCTTGCCCAATTCTGATTTCCAAGGAGTCAATTTCTTCCTTAAGATTCTGGATCTCCTTTTCTAATTGGTTGACTTTCTTTTCATAATCTTCTTGTTTTTCTTGGATTCTTCTTATTTTTCTTTTTAGTTTTCCCTCAATCTCTCTCCTTTGATTTTTAAAGTCTTTTTTAAGTTGTTCTATAAGTTGTTTTTGGGCAGGTGATCATTTGACAGTATTCTTTGGAGTAGGAGAGAGTTTCTTTGCTTCTGTATCATCCTCTGAAGATGAACTCCAGTCTTTTGTATTTTCATAGAAACTCCATGTGGTTGGATTCTTTCTCCTTTGGCTGGGCATTTCTTTGTAATAGTTTAGTTCTTGTAATCATCTCTAGGCCTGGGGCATGGGGGATGGTGCCTCTGGCCTTAGATCCTCCTTCAGTTCTCCCCTCTGACCTTGAACTCAAATCAAGACCTCCAGCCTCCTGTAAATGCCCACAGTCAGCTGCAGCCCCGCCTCACTGTATCTGCACTTACCACGTGTGTCCTGGTTCCTTCTAACCCCTGTGGGGTCTCCACAGCACAGCTGAGTCTACTGTTTCTTGTCAGTAGAGGTTCCCTCCACTTTTCCTGGCTCAGACACCCAACTCCCTTCACTGTCCTAGAGTTAAAAGTTCCTGGGGTTGGGACAGAGGCAGCCTCCCAACCCAGCTAATGCCAGGACTTGCTGCTTATTGTTTAAGCTGACCAAAGACCTACCCTGGAAGTGTTTACTCTTCATAGGAAGGAAGCCTCATCCTGGGATTTTTCCTCAGATTTTCCCTGATTATTCCTTGAGGACTTCCTGCTCTTATTTATTTTAACTGCTCTATGTTCACCCTGAGGTGCTGTTTTATTTCTTTTGTGGAGGAAAATCTTGAGAGCTTGAAACTTTCTGACCATCTTCCCCAAATCCTCTCCATGTCTGATTCTTAAGTGAAAAAGGAGTGACTCAGGGGACCCTAGAGAAAAGAAAAGATTCAGAAATTCTTGGGAATCTCAAGAAGTGTAAAAGAGCAATAAATTTCTCAATTGTTCTAAAGTAAAATAATGGAATAAAGAAGTGAAAAGTGAAATATAGATTACAAAAAAACCCTAAATCAAATGTTTTAAAGAAGAACTCACAATGATGAAAAATGAATCAGCAATTTTATGCACAGGATGGAAGATTGTTCCCAAACATCAGAGTCTCTGATAAAGTGAATCCTATGCTTATGACTGAAATGGAAGACCATCAGATTCCAAGGTCATTGGCCAAACGTGTTGTGAATGTATAAGGCTAGAAATATAGATGACCCCTCCCAAGTATCAAAATATTCTCAGATCTGGCCAGCCTCTCCTGTATATGACCCATCAGTCAGACCCTAAACTCATTCTTTTGACTCTTGTTTTCCCAAGTTTCTACAGTTCTAGAAGTTTGTTTAGATAATTTATTTCTCATAAAGAAACTGGCTAAACTTTTCTGATAAATTAGCTCAAACAAAACCCAAGCTAATTAAATATTGATTCTTTTTTTTTTAAACAATAAAGGAACCCTCTTTCCTCCATCATGGTTGTTGTTTGGTCATTTCATTCATGTTCAACACTTAGTAAACCCGTTAGGGCTTTTCTTGGGAAAGATACTGGAATAGTTTGCTGTTTCCTTCTCCAGATCATTGTACAGATGAGGAAACTGAGATAAACAAGGTTAAGTGAATTGCTCAGGGTCACACAACTACTAAGTTACTAAGGCCATATTTGAACTCATTAAAGATGAGTCTTCCTGATTCCAAGCCCAGTGCTCTATCCACTATGCCACCTAGCTTGCCCTTCTCCATCACAGTTACTCTTTTTATTATGTAATTAATTTTGTAATTAAGGAATATACACCATGGACAAATGAAAGCAATCATAAAACAAAAGTATAAACTGTTTTGGATATGACACATACCCAGAGTGACCTCAAGCCCTCAATGTAATAATACATAACTCTTCTTCACTTGGCTGAAAAGCATCTCACACCACTCAATGCAGTCCAGAATCTGATGAATATCTCTTTAGAATTCTCTTCATGTTTTCATCCAGATAAGACTTTCTTCAAGCTCTCAGGAAATAAACTAGATGTTTAACTTTGTTCTTTTTTAAAAGATCTCATAAAACTCCCCCATCCCATCTCAGCTTCTCATAAAGACTTCACAGAGTTTTCTTTAAAATATACCACACACTTCTGAAAGGGAAGAAATTTCACATCACTCTCTCTCTTTCTTCTCCATAGATCCACACACCTCACAGATAGAACACATTTTCTCCCTGATTCCACAAGAAGATACATTGCAAAATAAGATATTTCTCAGATTTATTCCAACTGATAACCATATAAAATGCTTTTCTCAAAATTCCATTGGGCTCTTAATGACAATGATTTCAGGTGTTCAGTCTGGCAATCACAAAGGACATGGCTATTGGGCAAATACCTTCTCTGGGTTTCAAGTTTCCTCCTATAAATTAATGAGGATCAGACTATTTACCTCTGCAGTGTTTTTCAGCTCGATGGCCTATGACTTTTGATGATTTAGGAGAGAGTGACATACAAGGATGTGGCTGTGGACTTCACCCAGGAGGAGTGGAGCCTCTTGGACCATCCTCAGAAGGCGTACAAGGGGGTCATGCTGGAGAATGCCTGGAACCTACTATCCCTGGGTAAGGACACTTCCCCTGGTAACTCTGAGTCTGCAAGCAAAGGGGACATCTTCATTCCCTAGTGTGCAGGGTTTGGAGGATCTATCAATTATTAGAGAGAGAAAATATTAGTCTCCTGTGTCCAAGAGACAGACCCCTCATGCTGCCTAGTTTTCCTAGAAGAAATCTTTGCATTCTGTGATAGGAACCAGAGAGTTTCCTTTGTTGCACCTGATGCTGTCTCTTACCAATTCTAGGTAGCTTCAGGTCGGAGATCCAATTGGTGTAGAAGAATCTCAGACATGCAACTAATCTCAGGGAGTTATTTGGTCTAACCTCTAGCTGGACGTGAATTTTGTCTGCCAAATCTCTGAGAACTGCTCAGGCAGCTTTTCCTTGCAACCCCTTCCTCTTTGGGATGGGCCTAGTATTTGGAATAGTATTCTATTTAACAAGCAGACATTGGTAGCTCATAGCTCTTACTTGTAGCCAGTGTAGCACATTTGTCCTTCATCTTCCTTCCTATTACCCCAAAATTCCCACAAAGATGGTGGGACAGGAAGCGAAGGGAATAGGCATTTATATTCACCAGCTATTTGCCATGTGCCGGGAAAAGTGATTTCTTTACACTATTATGTTACTTTATCTTCACAATAACCTTTGAAGTTGGGTGATATTATCCCCAATTTACAGTTGGAAAACTGAGACAAACAGCTGTTAAGTGACTTGTCCAGAGGTACCCAGCTGGTAACTATCTGAGACAGGATTTAACCTCAGGCAACCCTGACTCCAGGTTCAGGGCTCTCTCTACTGCACCATCAGCTGCCTCTGATTTCTAGACAATGGAAACTACACAATGAGTCTATCCTTCTATGAAGAAGGTGCACAAGATCAAATTCTCTGACTCCAAACAGGTTCCATGATTTTTCCCCCACCTCTCACCCAAAGGGGCAAACACTTCCTGAATGAACAGTACACAAGGTTTCTATAGGTCTCAGGAAGTGAGGAGCCAGTACAGGAGGACAGGGCAAAGGGTGATTCATCAAGGTCCCTGGAGCTGGGGCACAATTACCCTTTTACCCAGTTTGGGCGTGAGGAGTTTCTGCCAGAACGGAGCATAACAGGATGGGGGGCAGAGGGTTTGGCTGTTTCTCAGAACAGGTTGTACAACACATCCCATTTTGGGTTACTTGCAACACAAACTCTGATGGGTCAGTATGTGTGACCAGAATGGAGTGATTCTCAAAGTGGAGCAGCTCTGTATCTACACTCTTCTCCCTAAAGTGAACTAAATTACAAGTTTCTCTCCATGCTCATCCCTAACTGACTCCCATGCCCAGGGCTTCCAGTTCCCAGAGAAGATGTGGTCTCTTCTTTTGAGCAAAAGGAAGCACCATGGATGCTGGAGCAAGAAGGCCTGAGGAGCTGCTGTCTAGGTGAGTGAGGTGAAAGCAAGTATATGAGACCTGTGATTACAAGAGGCTGCTATGTGTTATGGTGAAGCAAGTGCTAGATTTGGGGGCAGGAAGACCTGACTTGGAATTCTTTCTCAGATTTTTTTTTAGCGGTGGCTTCCTGGGTCATTCACTGAAAAATGGAGCCTCAGTTTCCCCATTTGTCAAATGAGGTGGTTAGACTCCATGGCCTTTCAGCTCCTTCTAGGGATAAATCTATCATCTTATAAGAAGTCATTATTTGGAATTTGGGGACCTGGAATCTTCTGAAAGTATCAAAAGGGGTTAGGTTCTCCAATATGAGCTCTTTCTTAGACCTTCAAGCCAACAAACATTTATTAAGTGCCTCCTGCATGCCAGACCCTTTGCTAAGCACCAGAGACATAAAGAGATACCAGGACATCCCCGGCTCTCTTGGAACTCACAGTCTGGTGGGGCTGACAACACTCCAACAAGCATACAGATACCCACTATGGACAGGATAAATTGGAGCAGGTCTAGAGAGGGAAGGCACTAAAGTTAAGAAGGATTGAAAATGATTTATTGTAAAAGAGGGGCTATAGCCAGGGCTTCAGGGAAGCCAGGGCAAGTGTTCTAGGCAAAAAGGGTATTGAGAAAAACCCAGGGAGTCAGGAGGTGGAGTGTCCTGTTCACAGAACAGAAAGGAGGCCCATACCATATAGCATATATGGGGGGAAGTAGGGTGAAAAAAAGACTGGAAAAGCAGGAGAAGGGGAGGTGATGAAGGGCTCTAGCAGCCTGAGGGAGGATTTTATATTGGATCCTTTGCTGGGGAGCCAGAGGAGGTTGTTGAGTGGGTGGTGACATGGTCAGGTGAGAGTTTTAGGACAATGACCTTGACAACTGGGTTGAGGATTGCCTGACTGGGGGGAGAGAGGCAGCCAGATCAACCAGCGGGCACTGAAATATCTGAGGTGTGAGGTGATTAGGGCCTGAATTAAGAAAGTGTCAATGGTGGAAGAGATGTCACACAAGTGGAATCACAGGACTTTGTTCCATATTGAATATGGGGTCAGGAGTGTGAGTGTGTAAGAGTTGATGAGAAGTGCATGATACTTCATCTCTGAGCCTGGATTATTGGAGGATGCCTGCCATAGCATTGGGAAAGTAGGAAGATTTGAGGGTTGGGGCAAAAAGAATGAGTTTCACTTTGGATATGGTAGAAAGAGAACCAGGAGAGAGTTGTGTCACTAAAGCTTGGAGAGAAGAGTATCAAGAAAAAGGGGTGATTGACAGTGTCAAAGCCTGCAGACAAGTCAAGAAGAATGAGGTTAAAGAAATGACAATTTGAAGATTATTGGTAATTCTGGAGAAAGAAGGGTCAGTTGAACAATGAAGGTGGGAGCCAGACTACAGAGAGTTTCAAAAAAAGCAAGGGAAAGGAGTTGGAGACACCAGTTGTAAATGGTCATCTCTAGCTGTTTAGTTCTAAAAAAGAGGAAATAAATTGGACAATATCTCATGGGGATGTATGAATCATTGAGGGTGTTTTGAGAGAAATGATTTTATCTGTGTCAACAGGGAAGGAGTCATTAGTGTGGAAGAGAGTGAAAATCAGTGAAAAAATGGATATACTGGGGGAAGAATATAATAGGCTAGATGAGGGATGGAATGGGATTATTTGCACACATAAAGAGATTTGTTTTAGCAAATATAGCAAGCAAGTATCTTCTGATACTGGGGCCAAAAAGGAAATAAGAGCTCTGATTTATGTGAGATAAGGAGAATAAGATAGCTCTTGATAAATGTCCAGTTTTTCAATGAAGTAAGAGGCCTAGTTCTTAAGTGAGAAGGTGTGGATAGGGTTAGGGGTAGGGTTAGCCATTAGGGAGGGTTGGGGATGAATGAAAAGATTTGGAAAAGCTACTGTGGTGAGTGGCATGGGGAGTCAGCTTGGTAGATGTCAAAAGATTGCCTTGCCACAATGAGGGTCCAGCTAAGATTAGGTAGCTGAAATTTGTAATGGACCCAGGTGGCTTGATTTCATGATTTTCTCTCTCTCATCCAGGAGCACATGAGTTGGAGTGAAGGCTGCTGTCTTACTTAGAAGTTGTGTGAGGCTGAGCTATACATAAATCATTAGCCCAAGTCCCTTTCCTGATCTCTATGGCTCAATCTCTGTCTGATTCTTGGAGACTCATTGACCAAGTTCATGTAGTGACTATGACCTCAGTTTAGGGAGCTGGGAGGTAGAGACTTGAAGGTGTCCCATGGTATAAGACCCTTCAGGAGCCTAAAAGGGAGCATCTGTGATCTTCAATGTTGGGTCTGGTCAGGTTCCATCAGAGTTAGAACCTAATGCAAGAAAGAGACAGAACTATGACTGAAGCCAGAACATGCGTTTGATAATTCAGAGAGAGGCCAGAATGCAGGGATTGAAGTAGAGGTTAGGGTCTGCTGTCAGCCCTCTGCCCAGTCAAGCAATCAATAAACACTGATTAAGCACCTTGTGTTTTAAGCACTGTGCTAAGCTCTAAGGGTACAAAGAAAGGTAAAAGAAAGTCTCTGCTATCAGGGAGCTCCCAACATAGTAAACAAACATGGAGATAGAGAAGAAGAACAGAAGATGAACCTTACTCTTAATTGATCTACTTGAAAAGAGATTGTTTTTGAATGGAAATACATTTAGTTCAACAGAGAAATGACAAGGAGTGAGGATAATAACAATCCAAGAAGGAGAACACAATTGGGGGGAAATAATCTAAATCAAAATCATGATTAAAATAATAGCTAGCATGTATAGTCATATGAAAAAAAATATTCTAAATCAATATTGATCAGAGAAACGCACATTAAAACACCTTGGAAGTACTACCTCACACCAATCAGAGTGGCTAATATCACCAAAAAGGCAAATGTTGGATATTGGAGGGGATGTGGGAAAACTGGGACATCAATGCACTGTTGGTGGAGTTGTGAACTGATTCAACCATTCTGGAGAGCAATTTGGAACCATGTTCAAAAGGCTATAAAACTGTGCATACCCTTTTGTCCAGCAATGCCACTTCTAGGTAGACATCCAAAAAAAGGGACAAGCACCTATTTGTATAAAAGTATTTATAGCAGCTCTTTTTGTGGGGGCAAAAAATTAGAAATTGAAGTGATGCACATCAATTGGGGAATGGCTAAACAAGCAGTGATATATGATTTTACTGGAATACTATTGTGCTGTAAGATATGACAAGCAGGATGATTTTAGAAAATCCTGGAAAGACTTACATGAACTGATGCATAATGAAATGAACAGAACCAGAACATGGTACATCATAAGAGTAATATTGTTTCACGAGGAACTATGAATGACTTAGCTTTTCTCAACAATGCAATGATCTAAGACAATCCCAAATGATGAAAATTCATTGTTTTTAGCTCCCTAACCAGTAAATACAATGAACTGATGGTTATTATATAAAAGATTTATTTTTCTCCTGGATCATGACAAGTAGTGTGTCCCATGATATAAGACTATGATAATGTACAATGATAAATGTACTTGGAAGTTAATTGCACAGAATGTATCTTTTTTTAAACAATGTTTGTATTTAAAATCAATGTTGAAAGGATAGTATTTCTTCAGACATAACTTTCTTTTTTCTGCCAATGAAAAACCAGGTACGTTTTCATTGAAACTCTACTGAATGACTAATCTGTGTTGCCAAACAGTTCATCTGAGAAGCTGACAGGGAGGCGAATAATAACATAAGTAGAGGATAGGTTCAAATCTGAGAACAATCTTAGCATTGCAATGAGGGGTTCTTTAAGGTCTGTTTTTGTAGAACATTTGTAGGGGTCCATGATGGCTTCAATGTGGCCTCTACTGTACATGCAGAGCAATCATGATTCCAAAGAGCCTGTTATCTCTGCTGCAAGAATGCAAACCCCTGTAACATCTTGATCTGGTGATTACAGCTTTGAGGAGATGTGATTACAAGGTAACCCAGGAATGAGAGGGCTATTGTGGTGCAGTTCCAAAGAGTCATTGAGGGTCTGTGCATGCTTGTGACCATTTGCACATGAATGTCCAACGTTTCTGGAAGTTTGGAAATAATTTGATGTTGAGAAATAGAAAAAACATGTTACAATAGTCAGAAGCAGTCAGAGTGTGATGTTCTTATTGTAAGAACCCCAAAAGCATTAGATGCCTGACCATAATGATTTGGAATCACTGCAAAAAGAATTCTATTATCATTGAAATTTGTACAAGCTTGTTGTCCCAGAGCATAAATATCTTAGCAACAACAGTGGATGATTACTTAATACTTAAGGTGACATTAACAAATTTTTAGTTAATCCTTTGGACAACTGTATAGAACCTCCAATGGGGTTTGTGAAACCATAAATGGGAAAGAGCTTCCAGAAGACTAATAATGAAGCATGCTGTCCACTTCTTTTCTGTGTGTGTGATGTGTTCATTTTATTTAATAATATCCATACCATGTTATTACCATGGAATGTCAATTCATTTTAAACATTAGAATTCCACAAGTGTAACAAAGCATTACTTAAATATGTCAACATTTGCATTAGGAGAATGTGCCCATAATATGATAAACCATCAGATCTAAAGGACAGTAATGTATTTTTCAATTGGACATGACTCTTAGAGAGAAAACACAATACTGCACACATTTTAAGTCTCTTTACTGCTGAACAAGCAGTTCAAATACACATAAAACAGATGGCATTTAAAAAACAATTTCAATATGGTAGCAGCAAAAATACAACTAAGCCATACCACTTGTTATTCTTATCTTTTACTAACTTCATAATAAATACTACTGTGTTAAGTAGCCTGGTTAACAACTATTCAAGGCTCATCTTAAATATAAAGAAGAAAATACTTGCTACAATATTTTATTTCATGTTTTTCTTACAGATGTTCTTTTGGTCCTAGTCAAAGCCAGGCAGCCCTAGACACTGAAGTTTCCATCATTCTACAAGATGAGGAAGTGTTTCCTGAATTGTGTTAAAGCAGCTTCCCATATTATATCCCCAAATATTTCCTGTCTTAAAGCAATAGGAGCTATGTTTTGGCCCTCTAATTTTTCAGTCATTAATTTTTGAGATTTGAGGAATATGAATATAATTTATCCCAAGTAAGCTTCAGTGAGCAGTTCCTTTTGTGCTAACTTAGCTCTCCTAATTCACTCTCTGATACTAATCAGTATACCTTGAATCACCTGGGAAACTCAAACTTCCATGAAAAAAAAATCCCATCTTTAAAATATCATGATTGCTTGTCTCTGACATGTGCTGCTTTTTAGAACCAGATATCCCTAAATGATTTATTTTTAAACATAAACAGATGACCTCATTGTGAGGTATCTAACTCTAAAACATCAGCATGAAGACAGCATCTTTCCTCCTAAGGTTTGGGTTTTACCCAGTATTCCTGATACATGGAGTACAATATACCAACAGTCATTGCTCCTACTACGAAACCTTGGGCTCCCACACTTGTGTGAATCAGGTGGACAGACATTTTAGTGTCCCCTCTACTCCTCAGTTTGTATAATCCATATGCAACAATAGCTGCAAAGCCTGCTATTCCAATTGGGACAAATGGTGCCTCTTTAGCTTTTTGAGCAAGTTTTGATCCCAAAGTCTCATCATAAATGGAGAGGGAAGCATCATTGTCTGCTGACATTATAGCTGGTTGAAGAGCCTTCAGAACCAGATGAAGCAAAACCACCTTCCACAAGCAGCCAGTCACTTCAGCTTCACCTCCAACCTTCCCCATCTACGTCACCTGTCCACTTTTTTACAAAAGGATGATAGACTCAAATTCATGTATGAGATACATATTTTCAGACATGGGAAAGACCATATGTTTTAAAAATTGCATTTATTATGAGAATTTTTTTAGTACAAACATTTTATTTTTTAATATGTTTTATTTTCTCCTATTAGACATTAAAACTTTTCAAACATTTGTTTAGATTTCAAATTCCAAATTCTTTCCATCTTTCCCCTCTCCTTTCCCTGAAATGGTAAGCAATCTGATATAGGTTATACATGTGCAATCATTACTACAAGGATTTCATTTTTATTTTAGTGAGCCCAGACACTTAAAGACAATTTAAAAAAAAAAAAGAAAGAAGTAATGGCTAGCCCAAAACATTAATAGGCCAAGGGGCAGCGAGGTGGTACAGTTGATAGAGCGCCGACCTTGGAATCAGGAGGACCTGAGTTCAAATTTGGCCTGAGACACTTGACATTTACCAGCTGTATGACCCTGGACAAGTCCAGTTGCCTCACAAATAAAATTTGTTAAAGGCCAGAATGAAATCTTTTATACTTTAGATAAATACAAAAAACAGTACTGGTATTCTTCATATGACCTCAAATACTGCAAGAGAAAGGAATAAGATTGAAAGCTATTACTAGGGAAATTACATAATACTTCCAGACATGAAAGATTATGAAATAATTTGAATATTTAGTATATGTGCACCAAATGGCATATATCTAGGGAAAAAAATTTGAAAGTACAGATGATGAAAAGGAAAGATTGAAAGTGGAAACAGTCTATCTAGTACTATGGACAGAGCATGCTAAGTCATGGGTTTGAGTTCTTGTCTCTGTCTCTGGGATTTCAGTCAGTTCACTCAGCCATTCTGAACTTGTGGCCTGAGTTGTGAAAGTGATAATAATGCTCTGCCTCTGTCACAGGTTTGTTGTGAGGATCCAATGTAATTGTGTGTGAAGCTCTTTGTAAATTAAATCATCCTTGGGATGTGAGCTAATGGCATTTTGATACAATTTGTTCTGCTAATTTGAAGACTTGAAGTTTGAAGACTTTTCTCTTTACCTGGGGAAAGAGAATATAAAGGAATTTATGTTCTGCCAATGGAGGGAAGGGGAAATAATTACACATTTTATTGCTTGTTTCTTTCAGAAGGAGACATGAGACTGGAAGTGAAGGAGACTATGGCAGAGCTAAGTCTTTCTGTGGAAGAAATTCAGGAGCAAAGATCCATGGATGATGGTCCCTGTGACATCACTTGGGGAGAATTCTGTGCTCTACATCAGAGAATCCACACTGGAGAGAAACCTTATGAATGTAATCAGTGTGGAAAGGCTTTCACGAACAGGGCAAGTCTGGCTCAACATCAGAGAATCCACACTGGAGAGAAATTGTATGACTATAATATGTGTGGAAAGGGTTTTACACCAAGGTCCTGTCTTAAAATACATCAGATAATCCACACTGGAGACAAATCTTATAAATGTGATCAAAGTGGAAAGGCTTTTACCCAGAGGTCTTATCTCAGTGTACATCAGAAAATCCACACTGGTGAGAAATCTTATGAATGTAATCAGTGTGGAAAGACTTTCTGAGGCAGCTCCAGTCTTGCTCAACATCAAAGAATTCACACTGGAGAAAAAACCTTATGAATGTAATCAGTGTGGAAAATCTTTCTTACTGAGGGCTCATCTTGCTAAACATCAGAGAATCCATACTGAAGAGAAACCTTATGAATGTAATCAATGTGGAAAATCATTCCCACTGAAGGCTAATCTTACTTTACATAAAAGAATCCACACTTGTGAGAAACCTTATGAATGTAATCAATGTGGAAAGGCTTTTAGAGACAATTCCACTCTTGCTAGACATCAGAGAAGCCATACTGGAGAGAAGTCTTATGAATGTAATCAATGTGGAAAGGCTTTTAGAGACAGTGCCACTCTTGCCAGACATCAGAGAATTCACACTGGAGAGAAACCTTATGAATGTAATCAATGTGGAAAGGCTTTTACAGTCAGGGGCCTAAGGAACCCTTGAGGACATTGCCATTTCCTTCAGCACAGAGTTTCTAGGGCATCACTCCCTTTTCTAGTGGAGGAGGTGTTACAGTGCCCCTCACTTCTGGGATTATGTTCCCACTGGGCTCAAGGGCCTCTATATATACCTCCCAGAGGGTGACATGCCAGCTTGCCCAAAAATGCTGCTACATGATGGTTGGTGACATGATCATTACCCGGGATAGTCATTTTGACCAAAAATGGTCATCTTAAGTTTTACCAAAAATATGATCTGACCTTTTAACCAAAAATGGTAATAATACTGATTTTAAAATATATTCCCACTGGGCTCAAGGGCCTCTATGCATACCTCCCAGAGGGTGACATACCAGCTTGCCCAACAATGCTGGTTATATGATGGTTGGTGAGATGATCATTACCTAGGACAGTCATTTTGACCAAAAATGGTCATCTTAAGTTTTACTAAAAGTATGATCTGACCTTTTAACCAAAAATGGTAATAATACTGATTTTAAAATATGATATGCCCTCAGTGTTCATCATACTATACTTGTCACTGTCCCTTAGAAAAAAAGTGACATAAATGAATGACTTGAACATTTAATGGCTTTTAAGGTTCTTTTTAGCTTAAATTTAATGAACATATTACCTACAAATAGTGGCCACAGCAAACATAGAGAGCTGAGACAGAAAGGCACAAACATTTAAAAGGAGAAACTGGAATAAAATGATTAGGTATGTTGGACACCAGAGAAACGCAAGCATTTGTTATCAAAGTTGAAATAGTAAAACATTAAGAACATGATTAGTGGAGAAATGGTTGTGGGGAGGGAGCCATCCTTCCTCATCATCATCAACAACAAATGTTGACCAACTAACACCAGCAGTCATTCTAGATAGGCACGGTGGCCTTGGGAGTGGCCATGCCCTGCTTGACTATGGTGTACAAGGTCTGCTTCTAGCCCAGTCCTCACAGTTATTGTCTGAGAAAGCAAGTCTTGTGGAGAAGGGGCCAGACATCTACACATAGCAGGCCCAGGAGCCTTGGGAAGAATAACACTTCCCAGTCTGGTGCCCTCACTCATTCAGGGACAGATCACCTGTGGAGATGCACCTGGCAGGAGCTCCTGCAGGGCCTACAGCATCACCTAAGGAGGACCCAGAAAAGCAAGTTCTTGCCCCCAAAGTCTTTGGTACTAACCCTCACCCTAATTCCAATGGTTCAGCATCAGAAAGTGATTCAGATTTTATTGGAAGAGGTATCACCATCAGCTTTGCTATTTCACCCTAAGCACCATGGGTGGTCCATTCAACTTGCAGCTCAAATGTCTCATAGGTGTTGTCTTTCCCATTAGAGCATGAGCTTTGTGGGGTGCAATCTTACTTGACTAATATGATTTCCAGTGCTTGGTTACATAGTAAGCCAACTTAATCAATGCTTTGAAGATCCTGTTCATTCCTGAAGTTACGATTTAAAGTGAAAGGATATCAAAGAACTGTGAAAACCATTGGCCTTGATTACTATATATTCAGAGAGTCGAAAAGTTATCATGGTAGAGCTGAGTCAGGAAGTCCCTAGTTAAAACCCACCTCTGAAGCTCATCCGGCCCTATTTAATAACCCTCAGTGCCTCCTGCAAACTCCCTAAGCCAGCTGATCTGCTTTAGTGAAGGGATTTTCCATACCGAGAGTTCTCTATACCAGTGAAATTGCACGTCCCTTTCTAAATGACAGTGGAGAAAAGTACATGGAAATTGGAGATTTCATTTTTTTTATTTCAACATCCAAGGATACCAATTGACCAGGCAGAAAGAGCTTTGAGAACCAAAGACATGTAACACATAAAAACATTAACAAATACCATGAAGAATATAAAACAGCAGCAAACCACGTACCTTTTTCTTCAAAGTTTGGTCGCTTGGATTATAGGGAAAATAAAAAAAAAAACAACAAGGTTGAATGACTAAGACAGAGGTACAAATTGGGGGTGGTACGCTAATATGCCCTTAAATGAAGGCATCTATAGTTCTAAATATTCATTATGGAAACAAATAGGAGATTTGAGGTGTTTTATTTTTTGATAAAATTTAATCATTTTGTTCTGAATAGCAAAATTTACTCCATGTCTTCAATGGACGATTTGTAGGAATGAAGATCAGAAAGGCTCTTCAAAGATCACTGTGGTGTGATGATGATAGTGATGGTGATGATGATGATGATAAGTAGAAGAAGAAATGTATATATAGTGCTTCTCACGTCCTTGCTGGGCCATGCATTTTTATCTCATTGGATTGTCATAACCTTGAGAGGTAGGTGCTATTATCATCTCCATTTTACATATGAGGAAACTGAGGTAAACAGAGGTTAAGTGACTTGCCCAGGGTCACACAGGTGGTAAGTTATCTGAAGCTTTACTTTAAACTCAAGTGTCCCGGGCTCTGGGGGGAGCCAGTGCTAGATCCACTGCAGTGCCACCTAGCTGCTTCTATACCAACTCCCCCTTCCTATGTATTATAGTGGCATGATCATTGATGTCTCCACTTAGCAGCATAATGAGGGAGAGAGCATATATTAGTGAAATTGTCTAGATTTGTAGTCATGAATACCTGGTCTCTTATGTTTAATACTAGGCTATGTGATGACTCTGATCAGGTCAGTGAATAACATATTTTGGCATCAGGAACTCCTTGTATTCGCCTACTACATCACTGATTAGCTGCAACTTGTGTTGGTGGAGAGGCCTTGGATCCTTCATGTGTCTGCCTGTCCAACATTAAAGTCATGCTGGCCAGTCCATCATCAGCACACTGAGTGCTGACATGGATTATCTAGGTCACTTGGGCCTAATGAGCTCTGATCGTTGGAAATGTTTTGAGAACAAGTTTAGCAACAAACATCCTAGAATAAGCCCAAGCTAGGTTGTATTTAAACTCTATAGTTCAATGGCTAATATGGCGATGTTTTGTGTGGGTACCTATCATATTGCTTGCCTTCTCCATGGATGGAGGAGAGGCAAGAAAGAGAGAGAGAGAATTTGGAACTCAATTTTTTTTAAATGAATGCTATTAATAAAAACTCTATCAATCAAAATAGTCAATATCTCTTTACTCTAGACTACTCCTGACACCCTGGAAATTCACTTCAGTCCCTTGATTTCTCTCACACTAGCAATATCTGCTGCCCCTGCAGCCTCTTCCTCTAAGATTGGCCAGTGTCCTTCCAGAACCTCAATTTTAAGGAAAGTACTCAGGCCAACCATGTCTAATTGCCCGAGTTCACTAGGATTTAATCCCAAGTATTCCATTTTCTGGTTCTGGACATGGAGAACTTCCCTCAAGGAACTACATTTTTTATTTAGTATGGTGGTTGGGATTCATACATTAAATATCCACACAAATAGACACCCCCCTCCCCCACAGAAAACATCATTGCCACCTCAACATTGTTGGTTAGACAGTACAGATCCAGATCTCATATACAGAGCAGAGGTCCATTAGAATGTGAAGTGTCTGACTGTAAAGGTCCATCCAAGATTATGTTATGTCCATTTCCAGAATTACTTTCAGAATATAATGCTTTGCAAATATCCCTTTAGTTTAAGTCTGAACAGCAAGAAATTCCCTCAAGAAGCTATGTTGATTTATTTTGCAGATTGTGTATCAACCACTCATATTCATGAACATATTACCAACAAATACACACACAAACACATAAAAATGAGGGCCTACATTGTTGGGCTGAAAGGGACTAGACTTGATGATACATGAAGTAAGATACAGAGCCGAGGCTCTTTAGAACGTTAAGCATCTTGACTGTTGAAAGATAAAGATTCTGTTATGTCCAGTTGCTCCAGTTATCTCTCACAATGTAATCCTCGACATCCACTTATTTTGAAGCTGAACTTCAAGAATGCCTTCTTTGATTTATTGCATTCATGGTATGGTGACATGACAACATGCTTCTGACCCGGGTAAATTACCTTTGTATGGACCTTCAAAATCACCTTATCTGCAAATAAAAATAAGCATCCTTAAATGACCTATGCTATTTTCTTTCCTACTTCAGATGCAATCTTAATAGATCAGCTTCTACATTTCCCCATAATAATAATGATGCTGGCTAAACGAGGAATCCTTAATTAAATAATTATATTATCACTGATATTAAAATAAGATAGATAAAGTACATTATAAATGAAACACACAAACACACTCACACACACACACACACACACACACATACACACACACACACGGGCCAACATTGATAATCCAAACATAATGTTGGATTGTAAGATGACAGAGTTGATTCTCTATACAGAGCTGAGGCTCTCCAGATGCTCTCCAGCATCTGACCATGAAAGTTGTCACGATTACTCCTCAGGATTCAATCCAAAACAATCCATCTATTTTGAAGCAGAGCTTCAAGAATCTCCCTCAAATACCTCTGCTGATTTATTTTCCAGATTGTATTCATGGTGTGGTAACATAGCATTCCCCTGATCTACAGTAAGTTACCTGTGTATGACCTTCAAAATGACTTTATTTCCCCAGGCCCTCATTTCTCATTTGTTAAAAAAAACCATAAAGCATATTTAAATGATCTTTAAGATTCTTTCCCACATTGGATATAATATAATTATTGGCTTGACTTCTAGCATTGCTCCATAACAACAATGCTAGTTAAATAAGGACTTCTTAATTAAATAAGTGATTCTTAATTAAATCATTGTATTATTACTGATATTTTAAAAAGACAGATAACGTGTATCAATACCACAAAATATGCACACAAGGGCTAAAATTGATAACACTCAACAATTTTGGGTTGGAAGGCAACTAGATGTGATCCTGAGATTACACAGCTCATGCTTGTTAGAATGGCCGGCACCTGACCCATGAAAGTTAAAGACTGTGTTATATCCACTTGCCACCATTGCCTCTCAGGATTTCATCTCAAATATATCCCTTCATTTTGAAGCTGGAATTCAAGAGTCTCCCCCAAAGATCTTTGTTGGTTTATTTTTCAGATTAGTGGTATGGTAACATGGCAAACACATTCTTGACACTGGGAAAAATTACATTTGACCTGTGTGTCAACACAACTTATTTTAACCTTCCTCAGAACTCATTTCTTGATTTGTAAATATGTGTGTATATGTGTGTGTGCATGTACACATATGTATACATGTGTGTCATGTGCACATATGTATACATGTGTGTGTATGTGCACACATATATGTATATGTGTGTCCGTGTGTGTGTGTGTGTGTGTGTATTTGATGTTTCTCTGATCTCTGACATTCCACCCACCTTGGATGCAAATATCATTGGCTCAGATTCTATCGTTTCTCTATAATAATAATCTGGCTAAATAGGGAAATTCTTAGTTAAATAAATAATTTCTTTACTATTTGAATTATTATTGATATTTAAATAAGCCAGATAAAGTGTATATACCAAGAAACCTGACCCACACATATAAAACATACACACACATGAATGCAGGGCCATCATTGATAACCTAAAATTTGGGGGCTGAAAGCTACTAAATGTTATCCTATATGTAGTAAGATAGGGCCGAGGCTCTCCAGAATGTCCGGTATCATGACTGTTGAAAGGCAAAAGTCATTCTGTTATATAGTTGTCAGTTACCTCTCAGGATTTAATCCCAAATGTCCCTTTACTTTGAGGCCTGACTTCAGGAATTTTCCTCAAACATTTTTGATTTGTTTTTTAGGTTGTATTAGTGGTATGGTACACAACATGCTTCTGACACAGGTAAATTACTTTTGTGTTACTTTCAAATCCCGTTACCTCTCTAGGCCTCCATTTTTTCCTCATTTGTTCCTCATTTGTGAAAAAACAAAAGAGAACATGCACATTTAAATGGTCTGTTCGATTCCTTCGCACTTTGGATGTAATCTTATGGGTCTGCTTCTAGTGATTCTGCATAATAATGCTGGCTCTCTCTATATAAAAATAAAATATATAAACTATATAATAGTTTAAATATATGAATATAGTTACTGTATTTGTATATATAGGAATATAATTGTTAAGCTATATTTTGATGATAAATATAGAACAGTTTATGTTAAGTATTATATCAAATCACACATACCCTATACACATATATAAACGATTTCATCATGTAATATCATTTGATAAACATCATATAATATCATTTGATAAACATTTGATAAAAATATTTTGGGGTTCGAAGTTGCTAAATGTTATTATAGTAAGTCTGAGTGAGGTTTCTAGAATGTCCTGGATCTTGACT
>NW_020942233.1:0-3256 GCF_900497805.2 Vombatus ursinus
TTGCAGGGATCTCTCTGCTGGTGCAAGATTCTCTTGCTTTGCCTGTGCTTGGATCTGGGTCACAGTTCTGGTTGGCGGTCCTGGGATAAGAAGGAGTGCTGGCGTGGTGGAGCTTGTACTGGTGGTGGAGAGGAAACCCTCCTCACAGTTTCAAGGCAGAAAAGAGTGCTTGTGGTCACTCATAGACCAGAGCACAGGCCAGGAAAGGAGTAAACACCTTGCCCTTTCTCATAGCACCTTGGAAGAACTGAAAATTTACAAGTCCCTAGAATTATCTCTGAAAACAGCTGCACAAAACCCCTGAAGCTTGGGACAGTACATTCTCCACACTGGAAGCAGACCCCCACCTTAACAAAGAGTTCATAACCCAAGTAATTGGCCGAGGTTATGAGCAAGCAGCACAAAAAGAGTCAGACTATATTATTTTACTTTGGTGACAAAGAAGATCAAAACACACAACCAGAAGAAGACAATGAAGCCAAAGCTCCTACATCCAAAGCCTCCAAGAAGAATAAGAATTGGTACCAGGCCATGGAAGAGTTCAAAAAGGATTTTGAGAAGCAAGTAAGAGAAGTAGAGGAAAAACTGAGAGTGACACTAAAGGAGATGCCAAAAAGACTGAAGAAAATAACACCTTAAAAAATAGCCTAACCCCAGAGTGAAAGCAGTGACTTGCTTGAGCTCTCCCCCAAACTCCTCCAAATACCTGTAAAAAATGGTTCTAAAATTCTAAAGCAGCAGAACCCACAAAAAGACAGAGTGAAACAAATTTCCAGCCCAAGACAACCTGGATGGTTGATCAGAAAGGTGTATTGCATCGAGCAGAGAGAGGAGCTCAGTTTGGCATGGGAGCACAGGCCTCAACAAACCTGGAGCAGGCCTCAGAGGACTGAATCACAGGCAGCTGTGGTGGTTTCCAGATCTCTCAACCCAAGAATACCAAAGACAACTTAGAAGGTCAGTGGGAAAAGTTTGTTTTTGCGGTGAGAGAGAGAGAAGCTAGGTCCTAGTCCCAGCCCCCAAGCACAGCCCTGGGGCGGTGGCTGCTTGCTGAGCTTCTGGTCCACAGACTGAGAGGGAATCAAGTGGCTGATCAGAGGAGAATTACAAGTATCTCTTTGCTGGTGCAGGATTCTCTTGCCTTGCCTGTGCTTGAATCTGGGTCACAGTTCTGGGTGGCAATCCTGGGGCAAGGAGGGGTGCTGGCATGGTAAAGCATGTAGTGGTGGTGGAGAGGAAATCCTACTCAGTTCCAAGACAGAAAAGAGTGCTTTTGGTCACTCATAGACCACAACACAGGCCAGGAAAGGAGGAATCACCTTGCTTCTTATCATACCACCTTGGAAGAAGTGAAAATTTACAGGTCCCTAGAAGTATCTCTGAAAACAGCTATACAAACCCCCAAAGCTTGGGATAGTGCATTCTCCACATTGAAAGCAGACCTCTACCTTAACAAAGAGTTTATAACTCAAGTAATTGACTGGGATCGTGAGCAAACCTCACAAAATGAGTCAGACCGTAGAATCTTTTTTTGGTAACAAAGAAGATCAAAACATACAACCAGAAGAAGACAACAAAGTCAAAGCTCCTACATCCAAAGCCTCCAAGAAAAATATGAATCAGTTCCAGGCCTTGGAAGAGCTCAAAAAGGATTTTGAAAAGCAAGTAAGAGAAGTGGAGGAAAAACTGGGAAGAGAAATGAGAGTGATGCAAGAAAAATCATGAAAAACAAGTCAACAGCTTGCTAAAGGAGACCCAAAACAATACTGAAGAAAGTTTACCTTAAAAAATAGCCTAATCCAAATGGCAAAAGAGGTCCCAAAAGTCAATGAGGACGAAGAATGCTCTAAAAAGCAAAATTGGCCAAATGGAAAAGGAAGTCCAAAAGCTTACTGAAGAAAATACTTCCTTAAAAATTAGAATAGAGCAATTGAAAGCTAGTGACAATTTGAGAAATTGAGGCACCGTAACACTAATTCAAAGGAATGAAAAAATAGAAGAGAATGTGAAATATCTCATTGAAAAAACAACTGACCTGGAAAATAGATCCAGGAGACAGAACTTAAAAATTATTGGACTATCTGAAAGCCATGATCAAAAAAAGAGCCTAGACATCATCTTTCAAGAAATTATCAAGGAAAACTGCCCTGATATTTTAGAACCAGAGGGCAAAATAGAAATGGAAAGAATTCACTGATCACCTCCTGAAAGAGATCCCCAAAGGAAAACTCCTGGGAATATTGTAGCCAAATTCCAGAATTCCCAGGTCAAAGAGAAAATGTTGCAGGCAGCCAGAAAGAAACAATTCAAGTATTGTGGAAACACAATCAGGATAACACAAGATTTAGCAGCTTCTACATTAAGTGACTGGAGGGCATTGAGTATGATATTCCAGAGGGCAAAGGACATAGGACTACAACCAAGAATCACCTACGCAGCAAAACTGAGTATAATCCTTCAGGGTAAAAAATGATCATTCAATGAAATAGGGGACTTTCAAGCATTCCTATGGAAAAGACCAGAGCTGAATAGAAAATTTGACTTTCAAATACAAGACTCAAGTGAAACATGGAAGAGGTAAACAGGAAAGAGAAATCATAAGAGACTTATTAAGGTTGAACTGTTTACATTCCTGCAGGGAAAAATGATATGTGTAACTCATGAGTCCTTTGTTGGTATTAGGGTAGTGGGAGGGAAAAAAGTTATAGTAGGTATAGATAGATAGATAGAGGGCACAGGGTGAGTTGAAGATGAAGGGGTGATATCTGGAAAATAAAATTAAGGGGTGAGAGACAATTATACTGGGAGAAAGAGAAAGGGAGAAGTAGAGTGGGATAAATTATCTCACATGAAGCAGATAAGAAAAGGCTTTTCCCCAGTGGAAGGGAAATGGGGGAAGGTGAGAGGGAATGAGTGAATCTTATTCTCATAGGATTTGGCTTAAGGAGGGAATAACATACACAATGGGGTATGGAAATCTATCTTAACCTACAGGAAAGTAAGGGGGAAAGGGGACAAGAGAGCAGGGGGTTGATAGAGGGGAGGGCAGATTGGAGGAGGAGATAATCAAAAGCAAACACTTCTGAGGAGAGACAGGGTCAAAAGAGAGGATAGAATAAATAGGGGGTAGGATAGGATGAAGGGAAATATACTTAGTTTTTCGCAACATGACTACTATGGAAGTGTTTTGCATGTCTACACATCTATAACCTGTATGGAGATGCTTGCCTTTTCAATGAAGGTGGGTGGGGAGGGG
>NW_020942234.1:0-1130 GCF_900497805.2 Vombatus ursinus
AGAATTAATGGGGTGGGAAAATAGCATGGAGGGAAATACAGGCAGCAAAAGAAAATGTGAAAAAAAATTTTGAAGCAAGTTTCTCTGATAAAGACCTCATTTCTCTAACATATAAATAGTACTCGAAAGGATGACCATGGTTGTCTCCCAAAAGCCTGGAAAGACCTACATGGGTTCATGCAAAGTGAAATGTACTGGGTACCAAGTAACAGCAATATTGTAAGTTGATCTGCTGGGAGTGCCTTAGCTCTTCCCAGCAATACAAGGAAGGATCCATGACAACTCTGAAGGACTTAGGATGAAAAATGCTACACGTCCGCAGAGAGAGAACTGATGGTGTCTGAATAGAAATTGAAGCAACTCTTTTTTTTTTCACTTTACTTTTCTTGAGTCTTTTTGTCTATGTTTTCTTTCACAGCATGAGTGTTACGGCTTTGTTTATCATGAGAACAAATACATGAAGTATAGGGAATTGCTTGCCTTCTCAGGGACGGGGTGGTGATGGGGAGGAAGAAAGGGAGAGACTTTGAAACTCAAAGTTTTAAAATAAACATTAGCAAATTAAAATCAAAATAATAATAATAAAAAAAGATTAGTTGGCCTTGACCCTCTGGGCATCTCTGAGGAACAGGCAGCCCTCCTGAATATTGGAGGCCATTTCCACTCCCTGCCTCAGCAGCCAGAGTTGCAAGGTGCTGTGGACATCGCCACCCTTGGACTAAGCTCCAAGTCAGCTCCAGTAGCAGCCACAATGGGGGCAGGATGGGCAGGATGGAAGGGCTGCTGGGTCTAGAGGGCAGTGGGAGCAACTGCTCCACCCACAGGGGGAGGATGGTTCCTAGCCCACAGGGGAGTTCATAAACATGATCCCGAGCAAGAAGAAGGCCTCACCTCTAAGCCAGAGTGAAAGGGGGAAGCAGGGAGTTCTCCAGAATGCTGCAGATGTGGACTCAGCAGTCTGGGGAAGGACTTTGCTGTCTCCTTTGGTACCTGCATTTGGCCCACCAGGCCAGGGCCAGTCCAGGATAGATTTTAGGGAGGTGAAGGATCTGTAGAACTGGGAGCAGGCACAGTGCCCTCCTCTATGCCAGGCCATAGTGTCTGTTGCTCTGCTTGTCTGGCAACCCTCC
>NW_020942235.1:0-8019 GCF_900497805.2 Vombatus ursinus
GTCCAAACAAATTGTGTTATATAATATAATGGAATATTACCACACCATAAGAAATGCGTAAATGAAGTGTTTCAGAGAAACCTGGGACGTCAAGTATCAAAAATCAAAAGTTTGTTATATGGATAAAGGATTAGACTTGCTCTTCTTGGCTCTAGAGTCAGAACCATGAGCAATAGCTGGAAGATATAAAGAGGCCAACTTAGGCCCAATATCAGGAAAAACTTCCTAAAAATGTGAATTCTCCAAAAGTGTAATGGGCTGCCTTGAAGAGGTGGTGCTGTGGTCCTTTCTAACTCAAGTTTTATGTAACTTATGTGAACCAAGGTTGACAGAGAAATCTGAGGACAACAGATGGGTTTTTCATTAATATTTTATTTCCCCCCAGTTACATGTAAAGATGATTTTTAACATTCATTAAAAAATTGAGTTCTAAATTTTCTGTCTCCTTCCTTCACCTCCTCCCTCCCTGAGAGAGTAAGCCATCTGGTATGGGTTATATCCATGTTCAGTCATACAAGCCCTGTTACCATATTAGTCATGTGATGAAAGAATACATAGACCCAAAGGAAAAAAAAAAACCACGAACAAATTCAGAAAGTAAAAAATAGTATGCTTTGATCTGTATTTAGACTTCATCAGTTCATTCTCTGAAGGTAGACAGCATTTTTCATCATGAGTCCTTTGGAATTGTCTTGGATCAGTGTGTTGCTGAGAATAGCTAAGTCATTCACAGTTGATCATCATATAGTATTGCTGTTACTGTGTTCAATGTTCTCCTGGTTCTGCTCAGTTCATTTGGCATCGGTTCATATAAGTCTTTCCAGGTTATTCTGAAATCTGGGTGCTCATCATTTCTTATACCACAGTAACATTCTATTATAACCATATGTCAAAACTTGTTCAGCCATTCCCCAGTCAATGTGCATCCCTCAATTTCCAGTTTTTACCACCATAAAAAGAGATGTTACAAGTATTTTTGTGCAAATAGGTCCTTTCCTCCCCTTTTTTATCTCTTTGGGATATAGCTTCAGGAGTGGTATTGCTGGATCAAAGGCTATGCACAGTTTTATAGCCCTTTGGGCATAGTTCCAAATTGCTCTCCAGAATGTTTAGATCAGTTCACAACTTTACCAACAGTGCATTTATGTGTCAGTTTTTCCACATCCCCTCCAACATTTATCATTTTCCTTTTTTTGTCATATTAGCCAAACTTATAGGAGTGAGCAGGCACCTCAGGTGTTTTAATTTGTATTTCTGTAATCAATAGTGATTTAGAGCATTTTTTTCTATGACTATAGATAAATTTGGTTTCTTCATCTGAAAACTCCCTATTCATATCCTTTAACCGTTTATCAACTGGGGAATAACTTGTATTCTTATAAATTGAATGAAGTTCTCTATGTATTTGAGAAATGAGACCTTTATCAGAGATAGTTGCTGTAAAAATTGTTTCCAGCTTTCTGCTTTCCTTTTAATCTTGGCTGTATTGGTGTTGTTTGTGTACAACCTTTTTAACTTAATACAATTACAATTGTCCACTTGATATCTCATAATGTTCTCTATCTCTGGTTCAGAAACAAAGTCTTCCCTTCTCCATAGATCTGACAGCTAAAAACTATTCCTTGCTCCCCTAATTTGCTCATGGTATCAGCCTTTATGTCTAAATCATCCACCAGTTTTGATCTTACCTTGTTGTTGTTGTGTTGTTCATCTTTTGTTCTTGAAGAGGAGCAGTGACATCAGAAGGGTGAGGTCTTGACTTGTAAGTGAATTGAATTTAAGTGAGGCAGGGCTGTGCAAAGTCATCAACCTCACTCTCTCCTCCAGAGTCATCTGAGTCCAGTGGCAAGACATAGGTTAGGATGACTGGGGATGGCCCCAGATGCAGTGGGAGCCCTTTGACTTTTTAAGCTAAGATCTTTCCCAGGTCTCAGTTTCTCTGAGGCAACACCCATTCAGTGATTTAAGGGTAGGTAAAAAATGAGACAAAAGATACCCTAGTTTGCCTACTCAAAAAAAAAAAAAATTCAATCTGTAAGGACAGGACCCTCAGGGTTTCTGGCCAGAATAGAAACAATTATCATTTACACTCACTCTGAGCCCTCAAAAGCCAAACAGTGACCAAGTGAGGTTTGGGCAGGGCTTATTGTTGGCCAGTCTGTGACAGCCAGAGTGATTTGGGTTCAAGTGAATCCCAATGGGCTTTGTCAAAGCCTGGTTTTCCAGAGCTCTGTTTCAAGAAATCATGAATGAAACTAGATGGGACAGAATAGTTAATTTTCCCAGTTTTTTTTTAATGATAGAATAAATAAGGAAGATAAGAAAAAATCTAGCTCCCAAACTCCAAGGTATCTTGTGAGGTTTACAGGATCAAAATTTATATTGCTTCAGGCAGAGCCCCTTAGAATACAATGTAAGGTCTTGGTCAATACCTAATTGTTCTAAATGTCACCCTCTTCTGTAAAAGAGCTTTTATTAATTCATGTTTTTTAAAAAATAGACATTAATATGCAATCAGTTTATATCTTAAAATAGTAAGCACTTTTTATTAAAACATAAGACCCTTAAACTGTATACTAGCAGCAGAAGTTGCCGAATTGTCAAAAGATCTGTTTATATAAAAAGAGAAACAGAAGAAGCTATGGAAGCTATGACAACTTAGGCTAATATTAATAAATAAATAAATGGGACAGATAGAAATAAGTGGGCCAGACCTTTAGAAAGCCAATGAAGCTAGCCACTTAAATGTTTTCACCCAGTTTCAAAAAAAATACAACAATTCTCTACTTGTTAAATTGGAGGACAAACGGCTATTAAGACTATTTTTTTTTTAGTCTTAACTGAGTCTAATCCATATTTCTGAATGAGGCAACCCATTGTTGGCACTTATGTGCTCTTAAATAAAAAGATTTGTTGATGAGTCATTGGTGCGTATTTTAAATGACTTCATCTCCTGAGTTGTGTAAGTCATCATCTGTATTTGCAGCACTGCCAGCACTGTCTGAGATTTCTGGATTTTCTTCATTCAATTCATTTAAGTTCTCATTTTGAGCTTCATTTCCACTGTCCTTTTCAGATGCCTGTGTCCTGGGCATGATAACTGACAAATCATTTTCTTGGGACTGACTGTTATTTAGCGTTTTTGCTTGTCTCCTTTCCAAGGCTAGTTGTTCAGTTCTTCTCAGTTCTTCACTGTTGTTCCTCACCACCCCACTGCCTGTTATACAGGAGGTACTTAAGTAATGCTAGTTGATTTCTTAATTAGGCCACATGACTTTCTCTGTGGCCAGCACATGGCTGGAGCTTCATCTATAGCTATTGAATAAATAAATTAATTAGTTGAAGCTCTAAGCTAGAGTAAATATTAGTGATTATAATTACATCTCTTACAGATGTCTCTCATTTATAATTTTCATCACTTATCACATTATTATTTTAATGATCATATCTAATTCATGTATTCCTTTATATTTTAATTTCAACCATAGAGCGAGGTGTAGATCTCCTATCAAATTCCTACCAAACTGCTTTCCACTTATGCCATCTGTTTTTTTTTTTTTTAATCAATTACAGTTGCAGTCTGGAAAATATCTTGTCCAGGGTCAGCTAGGTGGCGCAGTGGATAGAGCACCGGCCTTTGAGTAGGGAGGACCTGAGTTCATATCTGGCCTCAAAACAAACACTTAACACTTACTAGCTGTGTGACCCTGGACAAGTCACTTAACCCCAATTCCCTAAAAAGAAAAAAAAAAGAAAATATCTTGTCCTCATGGGCAACCCTTCAGTAGAATTGTTTTTCTGGTTCCAAGATACTTGCAGAGACTCCTTAGATGTTCCTGCTAAAATCTTTTACAAAACAGATCTCAATACAAGTTAATATAGGCTCTCAAATTTTACTTCCCTAATAACGAGTTCATATTGTAAAAACCAATTAAAACCTTACAGTTCTGGTCTTAACAAGGGAGCATCAAAGCGGTAACCCCGAGTTTGCTTGAAGCTTCAGAAAATTTAGGTTTTCACATGCCCCATTAGAATCATTTACATTTGACATACAGGATTTTTTGATCTTATTACTGTCTCAACATTTTCCACTCTGATTCCAGTTCCTTTAGGAGGATCAGATGCTATTGAGGATTCAGTCTTATACATGGAAATATAAGTAACAACATTCTTGCAGGTAGAAGCTTTCCACCCCTGAGTTCAATAGTTACATAAATGAATTTACCTATAAGAAGCTGACATTACTCCAATTAAAATTAAAGACATGGGAGGATGCTTGAATAATTAATTCCAGAACAGTGCTTATCAATAAGTTGTTTATAATAAAATGTGTTTGTACCATGTTAGTAATAAACTTGAATGAAATTGACTTTTCCATTAACGTAACACAAAAAAACCCAAAAACGTTACTAAGCAGAAAAGATCCCTTTATATCACTTGAAGAAAATTGCACTGAAATTCTCTTACCCAAAACAAACTGAAGGAGTTTCTGATTTCCACCCCACAAATTAACAAATTCATATCTTTGTTTCACAAACTTTTTTTTTTGTTTTTGCCTAATTATTCCCATATCATTCAGAAAGGATGAGTTATTTCAGGGATTTCACTTAACATCTTCCACCTGTTTTCTTTTTGTCTCAAATTTAAATTTGTCCTGCTGTAAAAAAATCAATCATTAGAAATCGTTTCTATAATACACACACACACACACACACACACACACACACACCCCAAACTTGCAAATCCTCAGCAAGCCAAATTCACTGGTTAGGCATTCCATAAGAAGTTCTTTTCCCAGGGCTGATGACCTTGCCCACACAGATGATTTCCAGGAACCTGGCAAGTTTACAAAATAAGGGGAACTGACAGGGACCCCAGAGAAAGGGCTGATCCTGATGCCCCTGCATGCCCACTCCATGATAAATTTGTCCTCCAGACTCCCACATACTCTGACAACTCCCCTATTTTCTGTCTTAATTAATTTGTTTTGCCCTCACTGACCTTCCCCTGTATCCTTCTATGGCTACCCACTTGCCCAGATGTCTTTCAGGGCTCCCATATAGCATTGGGCATTCTTCACTGGTATCTACCAGAGGGGACATGGTTTGTTTATTTTTTGGACTCCAGTATATGGTCACTGGCACATGGGGCCTCTGGTCACCCTCTGCAGCCCTACCTTGGAGGTGCCCTTGGCTGTCTTCCTAAGGGGGGAGAGTTGGGGAGTATCCACCCTTAGAGCTTCTGTGGGCTGTGCTCTTTGACACCCCCAACCCCTAAGGTGGAATAGACTGACCCTGCTGCACAAACTCATACCCCAAGGAAGACTGCTCTGAATGGGCAGAACCAATCTGGATAAGGTTTTCACCTCATCCCCTCCTTTCCACACACAGGAATCAATGACCAGTTTTAGGTCTCAACATGAAAACAATAACCTCCAATAACTTAGTTAACAATCTATAACCTTCAGAAGTGATAGCCACATTGTTTTAGCTGTAACTTCCTCTTCACTACAGGCAAAGGTGGAAATTTCCAGTCCTCCAAATGGCAGTTACAAAACTTTAATAACATCCAAATTATAAAAAGTTGCTTGACATACCTGATACAAAAGTTTACCAGTTTGAAGCGTTGTTATGTATTTGAAACTTGAAACAAACCCATTACCAATCAGGTGACTTTAATCTTGTTGAATGTATTTCCAAATTACCTTATACAGAAAATTGAGCATTTCATCACCATTGGCATTGTATACTGATCACATCTAATTAAGGAACTAATAATAATAGTTAACACTTGTAGTGTCTGCCCTTAGCCAGGCATTGTGTTAGGCATCTCCCAATCATGTGAAGCAAACTGGGGTAACTTGCTTAAGGTAACCCAGTTAACAAACTTCACATCTATGTATTTTCCCAATTTGTCTTAGTGTCAAATCATATAATACATTCTGTCTTATCTTAAAAATTAGGAGAGACAGTATTTCACTTAAAATTTGACCAGAATGAATTCAGTTACTTGGATCTGTGTTCTAAATGGTATTACACAAAATCTGGAGTTATGCTTTTAGTACTGACTGTAGCATTATATTCTATACAACTGCTACTTACTCCCATCATTTCTTATCATGGGGTCCACTATTTCCAGCCAATCCACTGCCAAAGATTGTAAAAGTGGCAAGCTGGTATTAAGATTTAATTTACCCCAGTTAAATTCTGATTCTACTGAAATAATCTTCACTTCACTGAGTATATTTTCTCTTTCTCTCTCTTCTGTTCACCCACCCAGGCTGCTGCAGTCAGCCTTTCTCCAGGCTCCATCACAGGAAAAGACAATTTGTAAAAGAACAATAATTATGACTGTTTACATATTCATATGTGTGGATGTGTTCTTTGAGTTTTTCCCCAATACAGACCCTGATGTAAAGTGGAGTAATGTTGTCATCCAAGGAATGACTGGAGAGCTTCCCTGAAGGAAAAGGGCCTCATTGGCTCCCCAAACTTCCTAAAGAAAAGATCCACCCCCAGATACTCTCAGCCTCAGTCTGGACAGGTAAGAAGACCATTGTTCCAGATGTACATTTTCCATATTGACTTCCCAAGGCAGATGAGGAAACAGAGGCACAAAGCAGTTAAATGACTTTCCCAGAAATACATAGCTAGCTGAGGCAGGGTTACACTCGGGTGTTCCTGACTTGACTTGCAGTGTTGTATTCATTGCACAGCTGGGCTGCCTCTTCATTCTCCATCAATTCCATGTCCACTAACTTAATAAATCCTGCCATTTCATCCCCCTTATTATCTCTGCAGGGTGTGTCCCCCTTTTCATCCCCAGTACCACCACAATTACTTCAAGCTGTTCTCCTCAACTAGAATATCATCATGTTGTCATCCTAAGTCTTGGATCACTCCAACCATCCACTGTCTCCACCCCTATCCTCCTGTTGAGCAAAGCTGGAGAAATGGAAAATGGAGAAATGGAAAAAATGGATTTTCAGTGAAATAGAGGACCTAGAAACATGCCTGATGAAAAGACTAGAGCTGAACAGAAACTTTGACTTCCTAATACAAGACTCAAGAGAAGCATAAAAAGGTAAACAGGAAAGGGAAATCATAAGGGACTTAATAAAATTAAACTGTTTACATTTCCTACCTGGGAAGATGAAATTCGTAACTCATAAGAACTTTCTCATTATTAGGGCAGTTAGAAGGAGTACACATAGGCAGAGGGCACAGGTGTGAAAGGAATATGAAAGAATGATATCTAAAAAAAAATGAGATTAAGTGGTGAGATGGAATGTATTGGAAGAAAGATAAAGGAAGAGACAGAATGGGATAAATTACCTCACATGAAAGAGGCAAGAAAAAGATTTTACAGGGGAGGGGAAGAGTAGGAAGGGAAGGGGGAGTGAATGAACCTTACTCTCATCAGAAATGGCTCAAAGAGGGAATAACACACACAATCAATCAGATATTGAAATCTATCTTACCCTACAGGAAAGTGGAAGGGAAGGGGGAGTGTGATAGAACGAAGGGTAGATTAGGGGAGGGGACAGTCAGAAGGAAAATATTTTTGAGGAGGGACAGGGTAAAAAGGAGAGAGACAATAGAATTAATGAGGGGATAGGATGGAGGGAAAAACAGTTAGCAATAGTAACTATGAAAAATTTTTGAAGAACATTTCTCTGATAAAGGCTTCATTTCTCAAACATATAGAGAACTGAGTCAAATTTATAACAATAAGAGCCATTGCCCACCAGATAAATGATCAAATGATATGATCAGTTTTCAGATGAAGTAATCAAAACTATATATAACCCATATGAAAAAATACTCTAATTCATTACTGAATGGAGAAATGCAAATTAGAACAATACTGAGGTACTACCTCATACCTATTAGCTTGGCTAATAGGAGAGAAAAGGAAAAGGACAGATGTTGGAGGGGATATGGGAAAAATGAGACATTGATGCACTGTTGGTGGGGTTATGAATGGATTCAACCATTCTGTAGAGCAATTTGGAACTAT
>NW_020942236.1:0-5021 GCF_900497805.2 Vombatus ursinus
CCACAAGCCTTCAAAATATCCCTTCCCCATAAATTGTATCTCAAACCAGAAACCACCGGGGTCGATTTGGAAAATTCTCTTGCTGTAAAGGGGAAGTCCGAACCACTGGGTAAAAGTCGGAGATTTTCCTGATGCAGCCCCGAGGGCGCATTCCGAGGGGGTGGAGCTTCCATCTGGTAAGCTTGTTGAGGGGCCCTCCTTGCCCCGCCTCCTGACTGGCTTGCAGCATTCTTTAGCATAATGGCCAGATTTGTTACAATTGTAACAAATTGCCTTAGGGCAGGCTCCACCAGGTTTCTGGCGGCATTGTGCCTTAAACTGACTGGCTTTTCCATATAGATAGTACAATTTAGTCTCTTTTGTTTTCAGCACTTCTGATAGTCCTCTCCAAGCGGCTGCCTGTAGGCGGGCCACAAAATCCGGGAAGGGTTTATCAGGACCTTTTTTAATCTTGGTCAGGGAGAGCTTTTGTTTCCCCAAAGCCTGAATCTTACTAAAAGCCCGTAGGGCACATTGGGAAACAGCTGCAAATGCTGTATTTAGTGCCTCTTTTAACTCCTTAAACTTCTTCCATTTTAAAGGGGCCCAGGTCCTCCCTCCGTCGGTTAAGTGTGGGGGAGGGGGGCCAAAACAGGGGATTCGGATTTGGGTTTGGAGGTTACTGTAGGGGCAGTGAGAGCAACAGCCGGGCCAGGGATGCAATCAGCGAGTTCCAAATCAAGGAGCCGTAGTTCCTTAAGCAGCTGTGCTTTCTCTTTCTTAAACATCAATGTCTGTGGGAGGTACTGAATCTGAGAGGGGAGCGAGGTCAAGGGATTATCAACAGGCGGAAAAGGGGGAAGAGTATGATAAGAAGGGGGAGCAGAAGGGGGCAGAGAAGCAGGAAGATAAGGGGTTGGGAGTGGAGAAGCAGGAGCAGCGGGCGCGGAAGCAGAGTGCTGTATAGTAGGAAAACATGCAGGAGCGGTACTGAAATTATAGGGGTCATTATAAGAAGCAGCCTCCTGCTCAAGGTCAGCTGCATCAGTAGGATCTAAGGTATCATTTGACCTCTAGACCAAAGCCTTTTGTAAAACAGGATAAATGCGCTCAACTCTCCTACTTTGGGAGGTGAAATCATCTAAGGGCATGTCGATGGACACAGAATCACAATCCTTCCTAGACTCATCCTCTGTTGCGGATGGGGCTGGTAATGGACAAGGAGGCTCCGGGGGGCCTCCGTCTTTTTCACTGACAATCTTACAAACCTCAGTCTCAAAAGGACGTATTTTCAAAATATCGTAAATACAATTCCAGTAATTGAACACAGTAACAGGGACCTTCTGGGGCCCAAAAGTTCTAAAATAATCATTAAGACAATCTCCCACCCGTTTCCATCTTTTCTCATCTATAGTTCCTTCCTGGGGGAACCAAGGACAAACGTCCTTTTAAAAAAACAAAAAATTGTATAAGATCCTTTTTCTTAACCTTTACTCCCCGTGTCTTTAATGAGGCCTTAAGCCCTTCTACAAATTTTTCATGACTACTAGCATCCTGCCCCATTTTGAGAGTGTCTCCTTACCTCAGGTCTCTATTCCGCAGATCAGGCAAATCCGCGGCGACCAATTCTCATGTATCGTGACTGCAGTTGTTTTTTCCACAGGAGCACACACCAAAAACCTTTACTCCTTTTAAGGGGGTCTCGGGCCCCACGTTGGGCGCCAAATGTCCCGTCCCGCGGGACATCAACGGAGGTCCGGACCTGTAAAAGAAGGAGGGGAGCAGGGGACACAGGAAATGGAGACAAGACAGGCTTTCTGATCAAGTCTCGTTTATTGAAGGCAAGCTCAGGGTAGTTATACACACCGTAAGAGGGAGTGGGGGAGTTCCACCACCGGTATAGGGGCGGGGTATTCCAGGAAGAGGTACAGCTTTGTCCGTAATTTGTTCTTATCACAAGGACCACCAAAGGTATAGGGGTATTCCAGGAAGAGGTAGTAATTTGTTCTTATCACAAGGAGGCCTTGACAACTGCAACCTAGTAATTTTCCAGAGGTCATACTGGGCCTGTGGTCCCTTACATGTCCCCCTTTTCTTTCCTTAAGAGGGAAGGTTTAGCAGAGGGGTTTGTGCCTGTCTTAGGTTGTCCCGAGGAGTGGGAGACTGTTGCCCGTCATGGGGGCAATATGCAAGGCAATGCCCCTGGCTTAGGTCAGACTCCCCTCAGGGGGATCTTACCCGTCATTGGCTAACCAAACCAGCGCTCAGACTAATCCTTGGGACCGGCCAATGTCGGTATAAAGATCAGGGTCGCCAGTATCCAGCCGACAATAATGGACCTGAATAGGTTTGGACAAGGCCTTGTCCAGCTGTTGTTTGACATAGGAGGTGATCTTCCGGAACACCCAAGGACCGAAGGTTAGAGCTAATAAAAACACAAATATAGGCCCTACAAGAGGTAAAATATAAGGAAGAAAGCCATGAAGATTACTTAAAAAAGGATTTTCAAACAGTTCTCTCCGACGCTTGACCAGATCATCCTGTAATTTCTTTATCTTGTCCCAGACTACACTGGACTTATTAGCATAGAAGCAACATTTCTCCTGTAAGGCCAAGCATATACCCCCTTGTTCGGCTGTCAAGAGATCCAATCCCCTTCTGTTCTGCAAGACCGCCTCGGCTAGGGAGTCGATCTGGTCCTGGAGATCACTAATAGTTCCTGATAAGGTTTGGATATCATCAATGATCTGTGCAGAGAGTTTATTATAGGAGTGTATGGCGACTCCCAAGCCCCCAGACCCTGTCGCAAGGGCTCCCGTAATGCCCAAGCCAACAAGCAAGGGAATAGCAAATACGGCCCTTTTATGTCTTCCAGCCATAAAGTCGAGGCTGGGAACCGGAACAGGCTCGTTCCCCGGAACAATATCCATCTCAGGTAGAACGGAGGCAATGGAGCAATAACCAGTCCAATTTACGGGCAACTCTGGGAACGCCATATTCCCTCCACAGAGAAAAACATGGCCTAGAGGGGGACACAGGAAACTGCTAGTACGAAGGACAGAGGAACAATTCACATGAGGGAGAAAACTCACATCAATGGAGACAGAGGCATTGGGAGTGGTACCCTCAAAGCAGGGGGCTACAAAGAGTGACTGATTCAAAGGGATCGGTTGAATCCTAAAAGGGGGGCCTAGGGAACAATTTACCGGAAGGGAAGGATTTTCAGCAGGAGCAGGGTTACCAAGGGGGGGTAACGCCATAGGAATGGGAGTACCGAGGGGCAAGCAAAGCCAGCAGTCCTCAGCCAACACAGGATTGGTCTTATTTAGCATAAGGTGAGTGGATTCCAAAATGACAGACGTCTGACTATCGAGACTCAATCTGTGAGGCCGGGGACGCGCAAGAGGATGATAATGGAGGGAGGGGAATTGGGCCCGAATGAATTGGGTTCCTCAATGTGCTGCTGGACCTCATGTTCTCTGGCTCTGTCAGAAGGGCCCCCTCCGTCTGATACATGTAGGGGTGCACGTTTGGGCCAACAGACATCGTGGCCAACATCGGCAGACGAACAAGACGCCTGGGCATATTTGTTAGTATGTCCCTGGAGAGTGGCAGAGGTTTCCCCACCAAAGGTTCCTGCATAGGCTTGCTGTAGAACTGCTGTCAAATAAACCTTATTATTAGAAGAACACTGCTGGACGCTGTTATAGCAAAGGGAATGAATATCTTGATAGTAGCGACAGGGGGAGGGGCAGGGACCAGGGGACCCAGGCAGAGAGGGAATGACTCGGGGTTTGGCAACACACTCCCACCGTTGCTTAAATCCCCCACCGGTGGATGGTCGATAGGTGAGATAGGCGGTGTATTCATTGCAGTCGTTGGAGTAAGAGAACCGCTGCGGTGTTACCCGTGTATACCCTCCACGGCAGTCACAGGGTGGCCCAAAAAGGGAGGCGAGGAGATCGTTGCCGGCCGGGGCGTCAAAACCAGCAAGGCAGACCCTTAGGACAGCCAGGAGGCACCAGCGTAGGGGTGATCATTTTCCAAGCATTTCCTGTAGATAAAGAAAAGAAATATTTCTCAGAGAGGTTTGTCCTCCCTGGAAGGAAGGTTAACTGGAGGCGGAGAAGCCATTTCACAGGAATCAACTTGCTTTACAAGCCTCTCAGGAAGCCAGCGAGCAGATTGTTTTTCTTAAATATATATACAGACCGAACCCCGACCCCAAATAAGAACAGGGTCGGGACCCTGCCACTGGTTAGTAAGGGGATCTTTCCACAGTACTTTGGCATAATTGTGCTGGGATTCGGGGTGCCAAAACCTATCAGCCACTGATTTGCCAGTATCGTCCAATTGAAGAAAATTTAATATGAAAAGAGCATGGCTGACCAGGTTCTGAGGGGATCCTTTGACCGGGTAGAATGCCCCTCTTCGAAGTTTGGTAATAGTGTTTTTTAAGGTTTGATGGGCCCGTTCCACAATACCTTGCCCTTGAGGATTATAAGGAATGCCCGTGACATGAGAGATACCAAGGGTGGCACAGAAGGAGCGAAAAGCTGTGCCAGCGTAGCCAGGCCCATTATCGGTTTTAGTAGACTCGGGCTTGCCCATAACAGTGAGGCAAGAGAGGACATGAGCTATCACGTGGCAGCAGGCCTCACCGCTCTGCAATGTGGCAGAGAGAAAGCTGCTGTGAGTATCGATGGAGACATGCATATATTTTAAATGACCAAAATCAGAAACATGAGTCACATCCATTTGCCATAGGGCATTAGGAAAAAGACCTCGTGGGTTAATCCCCTTACTGGGTGGAGGGGGCAGAAAAGGAACACAGCGCATACATCGCCTCACAATTTGTCGAGCCTGTTCACGAGTTAAACCATACAGGCGTCTCAGGGAGCTCGCTGGTAGGTGTAAAAAATCATGGGCTTGTTCAGGAGGGGTGAGGCCTGCAGTAGGGAGCACTGTAAAGCACGATCTGCTACATCATTGCCCTCAAAAATGCCTCCTGAGGTGGACTGATGAGAATAAACATGGAGAAT
>NW_020942237.1:0-2040 GCF_900497805.2 Vombatus ursinus
GGGTAAACTCCTAAAGTGCTATGGATGTAGCTTGGTGGGATAAACTCGACACAAGGTGGGGAGTTTTTATATATGGGCAAAAGGGACACAATATAGGGTGAGTTCTTACTAGATTCCATACCCTTCTCACATGATAAACTGACATAGGCATCTTACTCCTGGCTTCTGGTCTCTTTCTAACCCTGGCTAGAAGGTCCCCTAAGCCTGCTTGGCAGCAGATATGTGGGACTGACCCCTTAGGGCAAACAGAACTCCTTCCCTTAAGGATGGGTAGTTTTAGATCAATGCAAACAAAGACTTCAACCTGGAGTAGATCCGAACCCCATGCTTTGGCCCCAAACTGGCCTGTTTCTCCAGGGTCTTCAGAGATACTCACTTAGCCAAACCAAATATCTTGCCTAATCCTAATTGAGCAAATCCTCAATCCAGTCAGTCCACACTCACCGACCCCATTTCAAGGAACAAGAGACAAACCCCTAGTACAATCTATCTAGTAGAGGGGTGGGGAAGAACTCACCCCAGAGCCACAGTAGCGCCCAAGCCTGGGGGCTGCACTGTCATAGCCATCAAAGAGTTCCATGTAATCATAGCCACAGTCAGCCTCCTCTTCCACCTCGAAGGTCTGGAATACCAGCTCCACACCGTAGCCCTCCTCTGCTACGATGACCCACTCGCAGTCTGATCCCCCAGGGTAGTTGTTGTCCCCAAATTGGGCATGGGAGTAGAGGTCCTTCGTCTTCACTTCTGCCCTCATGTGGCCCCCGCATTCTGTGCACAGGAAGAGGAGACACATGCCCATGGTGTGGTGGGGAAAGTAAGCAGGAGAGGAGGGAGGCAGCTACCAACAATACCCCCCTTTTCCTCCCTCCTTCCTCTCTCTCTGTCTCTCTCTGTCTCTGTCTCTCTCCCTTTCTCCATCCCTGTCTCTCCCCTTCCTTCTCTCTCTCTCTTCCCTTCTCCCCTTTCTCCCTTCACCCTCCCTCTTTCCCTCTCCTTCCTTCTTCCTTTCTCTTCTTTCTCTTCTCCTTCCCCCATCTGTCTGTCCGTCTGTCTGTCTGTCTCTCTCTCACACACACACACACACACACACACACATACACACATGCACACACACACACACACACACACACACATACACACACACACATACTGCTTGTTGCAAGTTTCCCTTTGGGCACACCCAGGAGCCCAGACACTGCTGATGTGGAGGGGGTAAAGGGGTGAGAGCAGGGACATGACAAAGTCACAGGAAGAAAGATGAGGGAGAGGGGCCAAAACTGCAAAGGGAAGAGGGGGAAAGCTGGGTGTGTGCACTTCAAATCAATCAACAAACATTAAGCAGCCATTTTAGGCCTCTGCAAAAGGCCAACCTTGAACAACCAGTAAATACAGTAGACCTACTCAGATCTCTCTGAAGACATCATGCTCACCCCCGCCCCCATATGACTGACTGGCAGCAATGCCCTTCTGGACCCCTCTGCTGAGAGATCTCAAGGCCAGTACCCTTTACTTCGAGCAGGTCTACCATCCTCCGGGAAGCCTTATCTGACATTCTAGCCCACGAAGATCATCGACCTCCCCTTTGAATTCTCATAGTACTTACTACCAAAGGTATTGTTAGATGTCTAATCTCTCCACCTAGACTGATTTGGCCCCAGTGATCCTAGCATGGGAATCCCTCACCTTTTTATGTGCGGAGGGCCTACTGTGCTTTCCTCCAAAGTCTCATGATCCTTCAAGGCCCTAACCAATAGCACCTGACTTTTTCCCAGGATCATTCCAACTCAGTGATCCCTTCCTTGTCAGAAACCCTAGAGAAACTTACTAATTCTATCACTAATTTGGTATTTGGTACATTAATTGTTTTCTTATGTGTAGATATACATCATGGCCTCCTAATTAGATTGTTAGCCACTTAAAGTCAGAGCCTCTGCCTTATATTTTTTGCATCTATCATATAAATACAATGCCCTATAAACAGTGGTTAAATGAAAAAATGAACAAATGGATGAATGAATGAATGAATGAATGAATGAATGA